>NW_026623089.1:4015000-4270000 GCF_023065955.2 Ursus arctos | reverse complement strand
TTTCATGAGTGTTTAAAGAAAAGCTTTCTTCCCTTCAACAGGCCTGTGTTTCTCATTTCCATTTCCCCTAAAGAGGCATTGTCATGGGCTGGTGGCTGCACTTTGTGGCCTCTGGAGCCCTGGCAGGTGGGGTCAGAGGCAGGGACATCCCCACTGCTCCCGGGGGAAGGGGGATGAGGGTAATAGTGGGAGCAAAGGAGGAGAAAATCAGGAGGGCCGTGTCTTGGCCTGACACTTGGCTGACGGAGGACAGGAGATGTGGCAGGGTTTGTTGACAGAAGGTCTCCTGCTTGTGGGGTGGGCTGTGTCCCTGGAGACGGAGAGAAGGCTGTGTGGGGGTGGCTCTGGCCTCCCCTCCATTGGACCTGGTCTTCAACAAGCCTGTCTGAGCTCGGGGCATCCTCCTTGTCCCGCCCTTCTCCGCAGAGTGGTGATGACCTGCCAGGGGACACGGAGAAAACCACGGGGCTCCAAGCCAAGGAGGCCTTCAGATGAAGATGAGCCTGGGGGGATTGTCCTGAAGGCCACCCAGGTCTGTAGAGCAGGGGTGCACCTGCGGATGGCTTCTGGCTTCTCCTCTCCACTCAGGCCCTAAGTTCCCGGCCTTCTGTGATGTTTCCATGGGGGTACACCTCTACGGAAGTGTATGAGTTGGAGAACAGCCCAAACTTTCTGATCGGTCAGTGCAAAAGTATTAAATAGAATTTTTAGACAAGATGCGGGATAAAGAGGGCCGTGATGAAACAGAGAGCAGAACCGAGAGAGGAAAACATCCAAAGTGTGACTTCAGAGGCGAGATGGGGGTTTGGACGTTAACGCTGCCGTGGCAGTCAGGAGGGAGTCGGTCTGCACGGTGTCCCGGCTCTGCACGGAACCAAGTCCCCTTGATAGCCCACTGCGGGTGCAGCCTTGCAAAAGTCACATTTGCTTTTGGCATCAAAGTTCTAGAGCAAGGATGACCACAGAGCACAAGTTGCTACACTGAGTTCCTCTGTGCTGAGGTCCACTTCCATTTTAGCAATGGGCATCTCGGCAGAGCCCGGGACCCCAGCTCGTGCCCATGTTGATTTTTCTGGTCGCGGGGAACCTTCAGATCTCAGCACCGTGGATGCCTGATGCTTCTAATCTCTGACACCCTGCTAGCTCCGGAAAGATTTCATAATTAAAAATGTAAAAATGTTAATTACCTGAAGATACTTCCTGATGGGTAGCACTGATCAGGAGGGAAATTGATGGTATTAAAACAGGGACAATTATTAGATTAAGCAATATTCATGGGAAATGTCTCTCATAAGAACTCTGTGTGTGGTCATGCGTGTTTGGTGCTGTTTTCGATGTTACGTTCTGTCGGTAGGACGGAATGCACGGAACGAAAGAGAATTTGATGAAACGAGGTGGTTAGAAAGGCGGGTATGTTTCCCTGGTCAGTGAGACACTTGGAGATAGGGAAGGGGTCCGCTGGTGGAGTCTGGGGGGACATTCTGCTAGGGATCTGGGCTGGGGTTGCGTGGGGGATGGTCGACTTGTGTGAGCATCTGTCCCTAGAAGGCCTCTGGTCTGCGTCAGGGGGATGTTTCTCCAGCCAGTGCGGGCCGAGCACCACAGAGGGGCATTGTCTGTGCTATTAGGTGCCCCAGCTGCCTGGGCTGCTTCTGCAAAGGGCCAGAGAGCGAATAATGTCAGCTTTCGCGGGGCATACCTGCTGTCATAGCACTCAGCTCTGCCGTGGTGACTCATAACCAGCCATACAAAACTCACACACAGATAGGCACGGCTATTCCCATAAAACTTTATTAATGGACACCGAAGTTTGAATGTCATATGCTTTTTACATGTGATGAAATATCTTGTTATTCTCTCCCCATGATTGAAAAATGTAAAATTCATTCTTACGCCTGGATTTGGCCTGCAGACTGTGGTTTGCCGGTGCCTTCTGTGTGGGAATAGCTTGGAACTTTCCCTGGCAAATATACTGCTTGGTCAGTTTCATCTATTTTAAAGCCTAGAAATTGCACTTGCTGTGTTATCTGGACAAAACCACAGCACTCATAAGAAGGCAGGCATTGAGAGGTCTTGGTGGTCACAGGTGACAATTCAAGTTGCATCATAACTCAAGTCTCTTCCAGAATTCTGGCAGAGTATCTCATTGCGACTATGCACCGTTTAGACAAGAGCTAGAGTGAAGATTCATTATTCATCGACTCTTGGATTCATTCACTGAACAAACATTAGTCTAAACTCTCATCGTGTAGCTGACACTCTGTCAGGCCCGTGGAGGCACAGCTGTAAGGTTGGGCAAAACCCTCCTCCCCTTGGGGAGTTTGCTGCCTAAGGAGACAGACATTTAACAAAGAGGTACAAGGATGCCTGTGTCACTGCGGATTTTCCACTGTGGCCGTGGCGCCTCATCTGTATCCCAACTTCCATTAGAGTGCCTGCCTCGTTCTGTCCGACAGCTCTGCCTCCCTGTCTGCTCCCCTGCCTGTGGGACCCCCTTCTGGCAGCAGCTGGTAGGGCAGAGCTGAAGTGTACAGGGACTCACGTCCCTGCCCACCTGGAGCCTGGACTTTAGGAGCTGATGTACAAATATCTAGCTCCCTTGCCCCATGAATGGCAACACACAGATGTCTCTGCTCCTGTTTTACACCGTTTCTTGGAGTTTTCCCCAAGGGAGTAATCTCTCATCATCTACACTCGTCCCTGGCTTGAAAACAGACATGCTGACGTGGGACGTGGGACAGCCATGAGACAGCTCGTGATGAGTCTGTTGGACCAGGGAAGCACTATCAAAGCTGCATGCTGGCGGATGAAGTGGGAGCTAGCCAGGCAGGGAGGTCAGGGTGTGGTCAGAGTCCTAGAGGAACAGCTTCTGGAGTGTGTCTAGATCTTTTAATTGTCATATTATCTTCTGGTTTCCTGCACCCATGAGGGTTGAGAGGGCAAGTATTCCATATATGTGGAAAGTGAGCTGCAGAAAAATTAAATGTACATGCAGCCGCTGGGGCCCTCGGCTCTTAGCCGCCTGGGGCTCCCCCCTCTGTAAAGCAGTTGCCGATGCCCAAGAAGGGAAAGCCGTCTGCAAAACCAGGGATGCTTGGCCACCTTGCGAAAACATTCAGAACGCTCCGAAGTAGACAAGAGTCAAGATCATCTGCAATCCTACCACCTGTTGGTAATACTTGTGTGCAGTTTTCTGCACTTTCTCTGTACAGGCACCACCTGTGAACACACAGACACCCGTGATAGCATGTCTATGTGTTTTACAGAAAGGGAATTTAATGGGGTATTATTCTTTTGGAAACTACTTTTTGAGTAGCATAATGAGCATAATGTGAAATGATGTCAATGTCAATAATTAGACATCTACAAAATAATCCTGGATGAGTGCGCTCTATTCCATAGATACGCTGGGATTTTTTATATCAATATTTGTTGCTGTGATCCACAGGGCTGCAATACATATTCGTGTATGTTGGGTTGGGCCCCTGTGTCCAACAATTCCCATAGGCTCTTCATAGACTCAGAGACTACTCAAGAGCTGCGTCCTCGGGGCGCCTGGGTGGCTCAGTCGTTAAGCGTCTGCCTTCGGCTCAGGACGTGATCCCAGGGTCCTGGGATCGAGCCCCGCATCGGACTCCCTGCTCTGCTGGGAGCCTGCTTCTTCCTCTCCCACTCCCCCTGCTTGTGTTCCCGCTCTCGCTGCCTGTCTCTCTCTCTGTCAAATAAACACATAAACTCCCTAAGGAAAAAAAAAAAAAGAGCTGTGTTCTCATGGGCCAGTCCCCTAGTTTCTTCTTCTCTACCAGCTATGTGTGAATATGTTTCTTCCCCATCGTTATCAGTCTAGATAGCACACATTTCCTTGATTACTAATAACTCGCCATGATAGCCAACACTTTTTGAGGGCTTAGACTATTGTTTGCCAAGCTCTGAGTTTGATGCTTTCTTTGCATTGATTCATTTAGTTCGCTGGGGTGGGCAGGCAGAATAACAGCCTCCCAAAGCTGTGCACATCCTAATCCTGGAAAACTGTGAATGCGTCACCCTACCTAGTAAAAGGGACTTTGTAGATGTGATTAAATTAATGATTTTGAGAAAGAAAGATTATCCTGGGTCTTTTGGTTGGACTCAATGTTATCACAAGTGTCCGTAAAAGATGGAAGAAGGCAGCAGAAAGTCAGAGTCCGAGAGAGATCGGTGGATGCTGTGCTGCTGGTTTTGACAATGGAGGAAGGGCCAGGGAGGTCAGGTGCCTCTGGAAGCTGGAAAGGACAAGGGAACAGAGTCTCCCCTCGAGCTTCCAGGAAGAACATAGCCCTGTTTATGTCTTGATTTGAACCCAGGGAGGCTGGTTTTGGACTTCTAACCCCCAGAACTGAAAGATGATAAATCTGTGTTGTTTTAAGTCACTGAGTCTGTGGTAACTTGTTACAGCAGCCATAGGAAACTAATACATTCGCACGTGACTTGCTGGTGAAAATTCTGTGTTGATCCCCATCTTATAGGGGAAACTGAGGTTTGTTTAGTGCAGTTAAGTAATGGGCCTAAATTAAGATAATGAGATTCTTTGGAATTTGCAACATACTAAGAGGAGACAAAGCTGCACTGGGATGCGGTTGGGTTTTTCTGGAATCTGTTATCAGATAGACTAGTCTGTTTCCCGCTGCTAGCCTGAGAGCTCAGAAATGTCATCTGGTCATTCAGGTTTGCGTTCCTTCCATTCTGTCTCTTTGCATGTTCATTGGCCATTTGGATAATTTTCTACTCATACCCATTCTTATTGATTTGTTGGAACTTTTTATATTTTGAGCATAAAACCATGGTCTGTCAGGTGGGTTATGAGCGTATGTTTTTACATTTTTGTTTCTTATCTTTGTTTAAAGTGTGTTTTTCCATACCAAAGTTTTTGTTTGTTTCTTAATTTTTATAGCAAAATCTACCTGGTTTTTCCTTTGTGGTTTTTGTTGTGGTGTTATGCTTTATTCTCCACTCCAAGATTATAAAAATATTTATTTACATTTTCTTTTAACAACTTAAAGGTGTATTTTTTTATATTTAAAATTTTGACTTCTGTGTAATTTATCTTGGTTCGGAGTGATAACTAGGAGTCTAACTTAAGTTTTCCTTTTCCTTTTCTGACTTCCCATAAGTTCTTGGACCTAGGTGTCTGCATTCTGTGTACCGTGATCTGTTTTGCTCTGCCTTTCTTTGCACTAGGACACACAGCTTTAATATTGTCATTCAGTAAGATCCTTCCATATACAGTAAGGCCAGGGTCAAGTTTGGGGAGGCTTAATGTACTATTCCTTTGATCTTATTTTGTATTTCCAGTTTATAAGTAGCTTACATTTACATCTCTCTGTATTATGTTTTGATGTTTCATTTTAATATAGATTTTGTCTTGTTTTTTCTTTTCCTATTTTTATTTTTTGCTATAATGATTACATTTCCTTTGTTAATTAAAAATATTATTCTGGTAATTTAGAAACTATACATATTCATTTTCTGGGCAGCTAGTTGCCACTCTCATTGTATATATATTTTATGAAAATGACACATGACTATAAAATTATCAGAAAATATCTGAAAACGTAAAAGAAGTGAGATCATGGGGCGCCTGGGTGGCGCAGTCATTAAGCGTCTGCCTTCGGCTCAGGACATGATCCTGGCGTTCTGGGATCGAGTCCCATATCGGGCTCCTTCGCTGGGAGCCTGCTTCTTCCTCTCCCACTCCCCTGCTGTGTTCCCTCTATTGCTGGCTGTCTCTCTGTCACATAAATAAATAAAATCTTAAAAAAAAAAAAAAAGAAGTGAGATCATGGTATCAGGGTATCACCTAGAGAGGACTATTGCTAGCAGTTGGTGGTGTAATTTAAAGACTGTCTGGGTGTCTACCAAGGTAATTCTATTCATGCTCTTTGGGAATGTTTTTTTGTTTGTTTAATAAATATCTCAGATATCGTTCCATGCAAATAAATTAAGCTATCTCTTCATCCTTAAAAATGATATCATATAATATTCTATTTATTGATCTATACTTTTACTGTTGAACATTGAGTCTATTTCCACCTTTTGCTATTATAAATGGTACTGCACTAAACATTCCGGTTTGATTATTTCTTTACCATGGGTTTCTCATTGTTTGGTCGAAGGTGTTAATATTTTAATGGCTTGTATCTTATGTTGCCAAATTACTGTCTCAAGAGGCTGTACCATTTTGTATTTCCACCAGCAATATAGAAGCATCTTATTTTTCCTGTACCCTAGTCAATACTGGGCTTTATTAGCTGTTTTGATCTTTGTCAGGTTGGTAGTTAAAAATGGTATATCATTACCTTAATTTTTCTTTAATTGATTTTTAGGAAGGTCAAATGTCTTTTCATGTATTTATCATGTATTTCTTTAACATTCTTGGCTGTATTTTTCAAGCAGGTAAAAAATGAAGTGTTTGCCGATGGATGTCCCTTTGGAATGGGATGAGAACAACATTGTACTTTTACATTTACTATCCTACTATGTTTGGTGGGGGTTGGGGAGACAAGCTGGTGGATCCACTCCTCGACTCTGCAGCTCACCAGTTTAACTGAGCTTTGTGCCTGGATAGCTGAGTCTTCTTCCAAATGGTGATTTGACTCTGGATCGTTTTCTTGGCTCTGATTCTGAGCTTCCTCGAGATGCTACTTTTAGGAATGTTTAGTTAGCTGTATTTGGCCATCGGAGAATGGCTCCATGTAACTTGTTTGGACAAAATCCAGAATGCCACGTTCCAGCTAAGATTGTCCAAAGCATAGCTCTATTTAGTGCAAGAAAAGAGGGCTGGGCAGCCTTGACTTGTCTACGATCACGTGTCTGGCTTGGCAGAAACCAACTAGAATCTAGGTTTTCATTCTCTTCCTCTTCTATTATGGTATCTTACCTTGGAATGACCCATTTTCGCTCCCTAATCATTATCTCAAAGTCTGTGTTCTTAGCTTCACCTCTCCACATTTCATTCATTCTCTTACTCAACAAATAATTATTGCACACCTACTGTGTGCCAGACAGTGTGCGGGTGGAAGACACGAATGTCTCCTGATGAAAGCCGTGGTCTCCAGGACCCTCTAGCTCTAACATTTTCTAATCCTATAAAATCCGGTCTCTGGTCTAAGTTAGGACGATAGAGGCTTCCAATATTCAAATTGTGGTTTAGAAGCCTTGCGAAGCCCTCTTGGATAAGTACGGACCAGAGCTTGTTTTCTTTGGTGTTACACACAGAAATTGTAGAGGAGCCAAGCAGCTGAGTTTGACTTTTAAATAAGTTCTACTACTTCTCTTTCTTCTGCTCTCCCCAGGCTCAGTGCTCCTCCCTCCCCCCCACCCCCACCTACTGCCAACCCCGCGCTTTGTCCCAGGCACCCACCCACCTGAAAATCAAAAGATGAGCTCCCTGTAATTCTGGCAGATCTGCCTTGATTGAACACTTGCAGAAAAGCAGGGGTATCTGGGGTTTTGGAATAAAATTTCTTCTTCTTCTGCCTACAACAGATCCGCATCTAATCAAAACCCTTAATTAAAAAAAAAGCTCAGGTACTTAATTTGATTTGCTTATTTGCATAATATTGGAGGACAAAAGAAACCTGCTCCCCAGCCCATGTTTCTGCTGCAGGCCAAGGACCGGCCCCCTGCGATCTGCCCCATAATCGGGGCTGGCCTTGGGGGAGACAGGGCTCACTCCTACAGTGCTGTTCAGCTGCTCTGGGCGGGAGGCGGGGTGGCTGCTCTGTAAGTGGGAAGATTCTGGAAACGCCTTTGTAGGAAAAAGAATTTTGTCCCACATCTCAGCTGCTGGTTGAAATGCCAGATTCTCTGAAAGTGGACTCCTTTTCCCTATACTGTGCCTGCAGTAAAAGTGGAATGTAATATCAGAAGCTTTAGGGAAAGAACTGGGTGTGGAGAAGGCGATGAAGATGAAGAGGGAGGTCCCTGGGAGCGCACTGCCTTCTGCACATCTTCACCTGTCTTTGGGGACATTTGCTTCTCACATTGGTCCCTCAGCTGCCCTCTCGGGAGTGCCCCGTAAACATCCAAGGACAAATGTCCACAGCACATTTGTCCTAAGGATTGACTATCAGAACTGAATTGGATGAGAAGTTCCACTTACTTAGTATTGACTTCGAGCAGGGAAGCGAATCCCACAGGGGACCTACCTGCCCGGGGCTGACTCTGGTCTTAGGTCAGACTGCTGGACTGTGTGGTCCCAGGCCAGCACAGGGAGCCCCCGAGTCTCAGGATAGCCAGGCCTGCAGCTAGCTTTCAGCAAAGAACAGAGAAAGGGGGCTCAGGAAACCTCATTCCAGGGAAGAGGCAACTCCAGGAATCTGCCCAGCTCTTTACCATACACGTTCAATGCTGTTCAGGACACGAGGTAAAGTTGGGCTATCTGAACTTCGAACAAATGTTTGTGTCCATTTTAGTGCAATGAAATTGCTTTTGATGAGAGTATTTTTTTCCCCTCAAATGGTCTAAGGGATGGCTTTAGAACAGATCCATTTCAGGTCTTTTAATTTTGAATTATTCTCTTATCTGTAATAAAAGCACCAGTCGAGCACAGAATTAGTATTCTGGAAGAAAGGGCTTAATGAGCTCCAACATTTCTATCTGGGGTAGGAGAGCATCTTATCTTGCTTAAGTGTTTAAGAAGGAATTTGTGAGGAAAGATGCAGAATATTTGGTACGACTAAATGGGGGAAAAATAGGTCGGCCTCTTCTCTTTTCCCTTGTGCGTCATAAGCCAGTTCGCGCAGCAACGCCTCCCATACAAGTTAAGTTCAACATGAAGCACTTAGTACAAAACTTCAGCTCTTCATTTCAGATATGCTGGCTTCTTTTATTAACCAGAGTTAAAGAAAAAATAGCCTTCTTTTCCCACTTACATTTCTGGCATCAGATGTTCTATAATATATCATCATCTGCCGCAGACGACTTTGGAAATAGCTGACTATTAGCAACTTAATTGCCCTTGAATATACAAGGCACACTTGTGCTGAGCGTTCATGGAGAGGACTGCCAGCAGACAGTGAAATTAGAAAAAATGTCCCCTTGGGTTACATCTGTATTGAAGTTTTAAAGGAGGAATAAAAGAAGATGTGGCCGTTAATGGAAGTTTTTTTTTTTTTTTAAAGATTTTATTTATTTATTTAACAGAGATAGAGACAGCTAGCGAGAGAGGGAACACAAGCAGGGGGAGTGGGAGAGGAAGAAGCAGGCTCACAGCAGAGGAGCCCGACGTGGGGCTCGAACCCAGAACGCTGGGATCACGCTCTGAGCCGAAGGCAGATGCTTAACCGCTGTGCCACCCAGGCGCCCCCATTAATGGAAGTTTTAACAGGAGTTTTAACAACTGTCTGTCACTCTGCTTTAGGCTCCTAAATTCTTGCTCTGTGTTAAAGGCTAATTAATTCTAGCATCTGGGTAAACAGGCGGACAGAGTATCATTATCCAAGTGTCCGGCTTTGTGAATAGCAGACGGAAGAAAGACCTTTAAGGTGTACTTTCGATAGCAGCACTTTCATAAGAAAGCATATCTATTAGATGTGATTTTTGAAGTCCTGAGAATTAGGTCTGGGATTTAATGTCAGACCATGCAGCAAGAACTTGATTACACAGCATGCCGGATTTTGCAATCGTCAAGTATCCAGAACAACGCAAGTCAGAGGGTTGAACAGCCAGACGTGGGAAGTGCATTTACACCTGCCGTTGCTCCAGACAGATTTCTTGTTTAGTGGCAGTATCTCCAGCAATGAGAAAATGACAATGATTTGTTTGAGCAATCTACAAGAAGAGTTAATTTAGAAGGCTGACTGGTATGCAGATTTTGATGTAAGACATCAAACGAATTAATGAGATTAATGTTGTATTTAGTCTAACAAACGGTGTTGGTCTTGGCTAGTTATGAGTGCAAACATAAAAGAATATTTTGAATTCTGATAAATATCAAAGGACACAGAAAATGAGGGTGCAAAGGCAGAATGTGTTGGACGAGGAGGCAGTTGAGCTAAAGATCGTTTTAATAGTTGAGTCTCTCATTCATTTTATGGAAAGAAATCCTTGTTGTATTTCCATTTCTGAAAAGAATAATTTTTTAAATTAACATAAAATGAAATTGACATTTGCTTGCAGAATCCTATGAATATTAGTACATTGTAGAAGATCGTGTAAACACCGGCACAGTCAGGATTCCCCACAGTTCCGCTACCCCCAAACCCTGCTTCCTGCTACTCCTTTGCTCTCATGCCATCTTCCAGTCTGATCCCCTGACAGCCGCTGACCTGTTCCCTGTCACCGCGGTCTTGTCCTACGGCGAGTGACAAATAGATGGAATCAAGAAGTGGGTAACTCTTTGAGACTGGCTTCCTTCACTCAGCGTCGTGCCTCGAGTGCTTTTGAGATTCATCCAAGATGCTATGTACACCGGTAGCTCGTTCCGTTCTATTTGTGGTTAGGGATATGGTTGTGAATGTACCATGGTTTGTTATCCATGCATTGGCAGGATTTGGGGGTCGTTTCCAGTTTTTGGTGATTATGAAGAGAATGCTGTAGACATTTGTACACAGATTTCTGTGTGCACATGAGTTTCTTTCTTTCTTTCTTTCTTTCTTTCTCTCTTTCTCTCTTTCTTTCTTTCCTTTATTTTTTGGGGGATGGGGGAAGAACCTAAGAGTGGATCGGATGTGAATTGAGGTTGATAAGAAATAAGTTGGTAATAAATTTCTAAGCTGTTTTCCTGTGGACTATTCTGCATTCCCAGCAGCAAAGCAGGAGAACTCTAGTTGCTCTGTACCTTTCCGAGCACTCGGTGTTATGAGGGTGTTAATGTCAGTGGTCTTAATAGGTGTGTAGTGATAGTTCTCTGGGTTTTAATTCACATTTGCTTAATATCTGATGATATTGAATGTCTTTTTATGTGCTTATTTGTCATTCACATATGCTCTTAGTAAAGTGTCTATTTAAGTCTTTCACCCATTGTAAAATTGGGTAATGTTTTCTTACTCTTGAGTCTTGAGGGTTCTTTACACATTCTGGATCCAATCTTTCGTTGCTTCTGTGCTTTGTAAATAGTCTTCCCAGCTCTCTGGTGTCTCTTTTTATAAAGACATTAATCCCATTGGATCAGGGTCCCACCTTTATGACTTCATTTAGCCTTAATTACTTCCTTCAAGATCCCATCATTTTACCTTATTGGCTTGACTAGGACTTCTTTTTTTTTTTTTAAGATTTTATTTTATTATTTATTTGACAGAAATAGAGACAGCCAGCGAGAGAGGGAACACAAGCAGGGGGAGTGGGAGAGGAAGAAGCAGGCTCACAGCGGAGGAGCCTGATGTGGGGCTCGATCCCAGAACACCAGGATCACGCCCTGAGCCGAAGGCAGGCGCTTAACCGCTGTGCCACCCAGGCACCCCTTGACTAGGACTTCTAGCATGGTATCGAAAGCAGGGTTGAGGATGGACATCTTCCTCATTAATTCATGATCTTAAGGGAGATATTATGTCTTTCACCATTAAATGTATTTGCAGAAGGTATTTCTGTATATGCCATTGATTGGGTAGGGAAGTCCCCTCTATTACTAGTGTTCTGAGAGTTTTTTTTTTTTAATCATGAATGGGTGTTGAATTTTGTCCTTTTTTTGCAACAATTGATATGATCGTGTGATTTTTCTCCTTTATAGTCTTTTTTAAAAGATTTATTTATTTATTTAGAGAACATGAGTGGGGGAGGGGCAGAGGAAGAGGGACAGAGAAAATCTCAAGCAGACTCCCTGTTGCCTGATGCAGGGCTCGACCCCACAACCCTGAGATCATGACCTGGGCCAAAACTAAGAGTTAGATGCTTAACCAACTGAGCCACCCAGGCACCCCTCTTCTTTATACTGTTAAAGTACTCTTAACTGATTGACTTTCAAATATTGGACCAGTCTTGTGTTACCAGGACAAACTCCACTTGGTCACAGTCTATTATTTATTTTACACCTGCTGATTTGGTTTGATACTGTTTCATTGAGGATTCGTACATCTATGTTCATGAGGGACATTAGTTAGTAGTTATATTTTCTCATAGTGTTTGTCTGGTTTACTTACTAGGATCTCATTAAAAACTATGTTGAGAAGCATTCTCTTGTCTCCTATTTCCTGAAAAAGGTTGTGCAGAGCTAGTGTTATTTCTTTTTAAATGTTTGGTAGAGATCACCTGTGAAACCATCTGGATCTGAGGGTTTCTTTTTTGACAGTATTAAAATACAGATTCAAATTATGTAATGTTGTAGGACTACTAAATTTTTCTATTTCTTCTTGAATGAGTGTTGATAGTGTGTAATTTTTGAGAATTGATTCGTTTTATCTAAAGTGATGACTTTATGTGAGTAGAATGGTTCTTACTATCTCTTTATTATTCTTTTGATATATGCAAAGCTTGTCTATAGTAATACCTTCTGTTTCATTCCTGGTATTGACAATTTGAGTCTTGTCTTTTCTTTTCTTTTCTTTTCTTTTCTTTTCTTTTCTTTTCTTTTCTTTCTTTCTTTCTTTCTTTCTTTCTTTCTTTCTTTCTTTCTTTCTTGTCAGTTGGTCTCGAAATATATTAATAATAAATGTTATTGATCTTATTGAAGAACCAGCTTTTTGTTTCATTTATTTTTTCCTGTTATTTTCCTTTTTCACAATTTCACTTATTTTTATTCTTATCTTTATTATTTCCTTCCTTCTGATTACTTTAGGTTTATTTTGCTCTTCTTTTTTCTAGTTTCTTAAAGTAGAAGTTGGATTTTGATCTGAGGCCTTTTAAATTTTCTAATATAAGCATTTAACACTATACATTTCCTTCTGAGCCCCTCCCTCAATTTTAAGAAAAGTGGGTAAGAGCTATGAAGTCAATCTATTTTCAAGAAAGCGAATTCTAGGCTGCCTCCCCCCCACCAGCCAGTTAAATATAAAAAGAATCCACATTGTGTGCTTGCAGGGTGAGGGGCTGGAAAAGGTCTCAGAGTCTATCAGATTTCCTTTACTATGTATTTCTATTTTTATGGCATTATTGTGACCTTGAGTCTTGAAGCAAAAGTTAAATAATATTCTATAGGCTGTGTTTGCTATGTTGTGAGATACACACACAATATTATTTAGAAAGATCTCTATAAAGTGCCTCCAATGTAACTTGCTGCCTTCATTATTCAAAATTCCCCATTGTTAGGAGACTGGTGTGTTACCATGCTTCAGTAAGAAAAGACTTTGGATCCATTTGAACTGCCAAGGGAAATCAATATTTAGAAGACTTTTTCCAAGAGAAATCCAAACTATATATAAAATTCTATTTCAATAACGATTTTAAGAAGAACTGCAGTAATTAGTCACTGGGGCTCTTACCTTACATGCTCCCAAATGATTTGTTTTGGGCTTCCTTGGATGCGCGAAGACTTCTCTTGAGCACTGCACCAATCGTGAGCCGTATCCACACTTGCTACTTGAGACAAGATCGGGCATGTTCAGGGTGGCATGGCCTTAAACCACCCTTGCTACTTCAAACACTGGATTCCTTTGTTCTCTGGAGATTTGTTAGTAGCCGACAGTGCTTCCTGACATTTGGCTCATTTGTTCTAGGGAGCTTTTTATTATGGTAAAACACATGTAGCATAAATATCACCATTGTAACTATTTTTAAGTGGCATAGGTGGTTCCAAGCATATTCACACTGTTGTGCAACCATCACCACCAACCATCTCCAGAACTCTTCCAACTTCCTCGACAGAAACTCTCTATTCATTAAATAGTAAATTCTTATCTCTCTCCCCGCAGCCGCTGGTACTCATGATTCTCCTTTTTGTCTCTATGGATCTGACGATTCTAAGTACTTCATATGAGTAAAATCACACAGTTTGTTCATTTGTGTTGGCTTATTTCACTTAGCATCGTGTTTTCCAGGTTCATCCATGTGTTATCATATGTCGGAATTTCCTTCCTTTTTTATCACCGAATAGTATACCATTGTTTGCACACGCTGCGTTTTGCTTATTCATTCATCTGTTGATGGATACATGGGTTGTTTCCCTTCTAGCTCATTTGGCAGCAAAACATTCTGAGTTTCCTTTCAGCATATGGGTATATAGCAGGAAAGTGCTTCTGTAGCCTTGAAGTGTTAGAAAATCTTGGACCTGACTTACAGGGGCACTAACCATGCCTTTGCAGCTCATTATATCTATGGTACAGGGTTGTGATTCCCTATAGGGAATGGCAGGGGCCATGTTGGAATCTCCTGGGGAACTTGTCCAAATGTTACTTCTTCCTTTTCCTTCCAAGTTGCCTTACTATGGGGAGTGGGTTATAAGTCTTACTTGTGTTGGATGTAAGTTTTTTTGAGAGCCACTGCTGTAGACTCAGAAACATTTCTGCAATTAGTTTCTTGCATGAACACTTGGAATTATGATACACGAGTATTTATCTTGGCTAGAAACATCCAAGCTTGTCATTCTTCAAATTTCTATATTTACTCCCTGAGGCTTCGTTAGTCTTCTCAATACTTTATTTTTAGTGCACTCTGCAAACTTTTCCTCTGTGGTTCTGGTTGGATTCATCTGTCTCTTCAGAGTGGAAGTGGTGTGAGTTATTCTAAATGGTGATCGGGCGCCTTGGGAAAAAGACCAGAGTTATCGCTTGTCATTGCAGGGGTGGGAAAAGCAGGATTTTGACAGCCACAGATAGGGGTGGTGAGCATTTCAGTTTGTGGGGACAGAATTAACAAAGCTGCAGGGATATGGGTTCCAAAGAGGAAGAAGTTGAGGAGGAAAGAAAAATACATCATCCTCTAGAATTTCTTATTTTTTCTGGCTTGAATGTCTACCCCTCCGAACCCCAAACCTAAACTTGGCTGTAGGCCCAAGTCCTCCCCGATGGCTCCAACCCTTCACCATGCCTCTGGGACGTCCCCCCAACTCTACAGAGCAAGTGATCGTTTCCTGTCTTTCTGCTGAGCTGGGGTGGGGGTGTTCCCATCCTTCCTGAAATCCTGTGAATCCTCATGCCTTTTCCCATCGAAGGGTCTGACACCACAGTAGTATGAGAAGACACAATTCCTGACTGAGGAATGAAAATCCTGGAGGAACGTTTGAGACCCACGACCGCTGAAAGCAAACTTGCAGATGAATATTTGAAGAAACCGAATGAACAGTGTTCAACAGAAAAACAGACTCTGTCATAGGACACAGAAGCTTTCATTTTTGTAACCACCCATCTACCTTCCGTATTAATGTACAGAAAATGTTGGAAAGACTCTTTACCAAGACGTTAATAGTTGTAGCCTCTGAGGGAAGTTCTGGATGACCTTATTTTCTGTTTTCAGGTTTTTCTAAATCACCTGTGCCCTTGCTCCTTCCACACTAGACTGTTTCTCCAGGGCAGAAGCTGTGTCTTTTGTTTTGTCTCCTGGGCTGGAGCAGAGCCTGGGCCCTCAGTTGGTATTTGTTGAATGAATAAATGAGCGAGTCATATAGTAAGGGTGAAAAAAAATAGTCTCCTTAAAATCTGGTTTAAAAATCTGAGGGATTTACAATTAGTAGGACACGGTGTAGGTCTCTACAGCTTTAAAATTGTATTTGACAACCAATGCGCTATAACTATTATGGTCATGGAAAGATCTCTAGGCCCATTCTAGTGCTGTCCTTGGGCACAGCTTCTGCTCGCGGGAGGAGCCCCTTTCTGGAAGGCTGGGTAACCTGAGCTCACGGTTAACCCAGATTTATTCTCCTTCACGTTACCCCCTTTTAGACCTAATTTAGCAACACGGACGCCCTTTCTCAAGATTTTTATCAGGTGGTGGTGAACTTTTAACGAATGTAATAGAAAACATTTCTCCATCCGAGTAAATGAAGGGAATTTGAAATGCATTTTGACCTCATCACCCTCTTTCATCTGGTCTCTGTAATCACTTTTATAGAAAGCACATGTCTGTACTGCTCTGTCTTGATAAAGAACAGTTTTTGTGTTCCAGTAAAAAAAAAAGTCAGAGAACTGTTTCCAATCTTGAGAGACAATGGGGGTTCCGTGGAGCGTGATGAAGACGGTCTGTCTATTCCGCGCCCCTGTTTTGGGGACCATGAGCTGGATGGAATCCACTCCTCAGTGCTGCTCCCTCATCATGGTCATGGCACAGGGGCGCCATCCGGGGGAGGGGGGCCCATGTCACCCCCATGAGGGCAGAGAGAGGTCTGCCTTCTGAGCTGTATGTGCTTCCTCACTCCAGTCCTGTCCGCCCACTGCCTCGGCCAACCTGACACTGAGCCCTGGAGAGTCTGTGTGTGGTGAATGGCTCTGTTCTCCAGCTAATGGCAAGGTCAGAAACCTGGGAATCCTTCCAGGTTGTTCTTTCCCTTGACCAAGAAGAATCAGTGTGCTAGGTACTAGCAAACTAGTCGTGGCAGCAAACATTTGTGGAGGGTTTACCTGGTGCCTGGCACTGTCCGACAGCCGGGCAGGAGGTCGGTGTGGATGGAGAAATGGAGGCACGAGATCCCGAGTGAGCGGCCGAGCTGGGATGTGAACACAGCCTGAGGGTGATGCGTGCATCTTTCACCAGCACCCCGAGACGAGGTCCCAGAGATGCACTGGGGTCAGGTCACGGAGGACTCTTCAGGCCGCACTACAGAAATTGCATTTTATTCCTTAGCAGATGGAAACCATGAAAGGATTTTAGACGGAGTGGGAAAGACAGGGAAGCATCAGATGGTTTTTATTCTGACTGCAGGTGGGTGATGGATTGGGACAGGAGGGTGACAAGACGGGCGGGCAGGAAGGAAGCCAACAACATATTGCAGTAGCCTTGGCAAGAGATGCAGAGAGCTGAAGGAGAGCAAGGGCGGTGAGGATGGACCAAAAGGGGTGAGGTCAAGAGCTGTGTGAGTACAGTCAAGCATGGGGTGCAGAGCGGTGAGGGGGACGCAGGGAGTAGGGAGTAAGGCAGGCCTTCTCATCTCCTGTGTCCAGTTGTTTGCCAGCTCTCCTTGATTATTCATCTTTCAACCTCTTTGAAAAACAGTTCCTGGCTATAAAATTCCTATGTGTCTTTTTTTCTCTATGTATTTTTTTAAAAGATTTATTTATTTATTCCAGAGAGAGAGAGAGAGAGTGAGCAAGCATGTGTGCTGGGCCGTGGGATTGCAGAGGGAGAGGGAGAGAGAGAATCTCAAGCAGACTCCCTGGGGAGCCTGATGCAGGGGCTCAATCCCACGACCCTGAGATCATGACCTGAGCTGAAATCAAGAGTCAGACACTTAACCGACTGAGCCACCCATGTGCCCTGTATGCGTTTATTATAGACGATAGAATGTAATAAAAGAGTAAATAAAAAATATGTCGAACTCCACCATTTAGTGACAATCACTGGTATTTTGATATATACCAAACATAAATTAATATTAATATATGTTAATATTTGGTATATATTTTATATATACGTAAGCACTGTATATACTATACACACATCCGTATACCTTTTTTTTTGAAGATTGACCTACCTCCAAGGCGTACATATGGTATATGTGGTGTGCATGTAATGTAGATAAATATATAAAGTACAGATATAGAGTTGAGTTTTATTTTACGAGAATAAGGATCACAGTTTACATATATACATATACAAGTGTATATATGTACACAGTTTACATATAGACATATACATATATATCTTTAGCCTAAAAAGTAGCATCAATGTCTAGTTTGTTTAATGTTTTTTTCACCTGTTATTTTGATGACTGCATAGCGGTGTTCTCTCTTTCTATCTAACCATCCCATAATTAATCTTACCAAGTCCTTATTGCAGAACATTTCCATTATGTCTGAATGTTTGCTCCCATCAGCAATCCTGCAATGAACATCCTTATTCAATATTAAAATCTTTGTATTCTCTGGGCTCAGGTTTGGCTCATAAATACAATCAATCTGGAAGCGATTGTTTGTTTCCTTGGGATGAATTCTCAGAAGCGGGTTTGGTGAGTCAAAAGGCAGGAGGAGGACGTGTAGGGTGTTGCTTGTTAGTTGTGCCAAATTGCTCCGTAGAAAGGGTCACTAAATTGCATTTCCACCACAAATGAATGACATTTTCCCAGTTATTACAAATTTCCAAATCTTTGCCAGATTTCCTTTCGCAGCCTACAAGTGAGGATGAACGTTTGTTCATATGTTAATTGGCTAGTTGTATTCTTTTGTGAATTCCTTGTTCATGTCTTTTGTCCATTTTTTCTACTGGGGTGTTTCCCTTTTTTGACAGTTTTTTAAAGGATTTGTTTTAATTAAGATTTTGGAATGGAAGAGACAGAGACAGGCTTGAGCCAGGACAGGTAAGGATGGGAGTCTGTTGACAGAAAGGCGACGAGGAATGGACACATCGCTTCATCTCAATGGAAGCCAGCCATCGAAGCCTCCAGAGCCCAGCCACTTGCCCTTGCTTTCACTCCTAAAGGCTCCGTGCTGTTCTGTTGCTGCCCCAACCTCTACCCCAAAAGGCTCTTTCACGCTGCTCATCTCGAAGGTAACCCAAGATGGCGCCCAGCCCAAGTCCCTCCTCTATAGCCTTTCAGCTCTGGTACCCCCAAAGTGTCTGTGTTTCTAAAGACAGACTGAGGAGGGTAGCCCTCCCTTGAGCCAGGCCACAAGAGGGGCCAGACGATGGCTTGACTGTTATAATGTCACACATCTGCCCTTGGTTCCACCAGCCCCTTCTAGGTCCGCAGGTGGGGCAGGTTTTCTAGGTGTGACCATGGGCAGGGCTGTAAAGCACAAATAACACAAACATCGGACTTTTGTTTGTCAGACAGGATACATGTATTTTCCGCCTAGGATACGTACATTTTTCTAGCAGTTAATTACTCAACAGGATTTCTTGAATGTGTTCGTTTCTCTTCTTCCCCTGATGGAATAGCCTTCCTTTGGTTCTTTGCTCTTCCTCCTCTGGATTATTATTTCCTGGCCTCTGTGCCTCTACTTACAGCCCTGCCCACCCTTGTCTCTCCACCCTGCCAACAGAGGTCTTCTCAAAATGCAAACCCGAATGTGATGCCTGGCATCCTTTCCTGGTCTGAACCTTCTAGTGGCTCCTGATAACCTTCCAGACAAAGTCTGAAGTCCTAATATGTCAAGATAGGGTCCTTCAACATGGTTCCATGTCCCTCCTCCTCCCATCTCTGATGATGCCTGGTGTCGCCATGGACACCGTGTTTGCAGGCCACAGATGGCCCCCTCTGTCTGAGATGGCCGTCTCATCTTTTTCAGACAAGCTAGAATCTAGTCTTCAATCGCCACTGTACTAACACCGCTTTGCTCTTCTTGACACCTACTTGGGCTGCATTAGTTTTTCTTTGTTATACCTTTTCTTTCTTTACGCCGCAAGGGAACATACTGAGTTAGAATTGTCCCATCTTCTCCTCTTCTGGGTGGGATACGCTCATGGATCAATGCCACCTTTCTGTTTCCCAATCATCGGAAATGGGGTTGAATTAATGTTGCCCCATGAATGAACAAAGGGTTGAGACATGGGCAGTTAGCCAATGGAATACCCTAGTGAATAGTCATCATAAATACGAACTACCATTTTCCACATATTAAAGGACAGATAAATGGATCTACGATCAACAATATCCTAAATTCCAGTCCAATCTCTGACCGATTGGATGGATTGCAGGAGTGTGCTGCTCTCGGCTGGGAAGAGTGAGGACTGAGCGTGGGGCTGTGAGGCTGGCAGCCCTTGTGTGAACCCTGGCTGGTCCTCTCACTGTGTGATCTCTGGCAAGTCAGTGGGTCCCTACCAGAGATGTCTTGTTTGTAAAGTGGGCTCATGCAGCACCGACCTCCCAGAGCAGTGAGGACGCAGGGAGGGAATGCAGGTCACGTGGTTTACACAGGGCTTGGCAGAGCCTAACGCACGTTAGAATTTATTAATGTGAATTATCATTACTAATATATTTGTATTGTTAGAGTGCTTGTCAGCGGTGGGAGCGTCTCCTACAGCACTGCAGATAGAGAAGGGAAACGTGATTATTTCCACTTTCTAGTTGTTTTGACTCTGGACAAAAAGTGACTTGAATTGCATCTCAGAATTCCCAGTTGTATAAACTTCACCCTGCTTTCAAAGGCAGCTCTGATTGTCAGAGCAGGTTTGAGTCCTACACCCCCTCCCCTTTTCTTTCCTGACACTTGTAGAAGATTCTGACCACGACTCACTGAAGTGGGACGTGGCCCTTGGAGCAGAGCGGCTGCCACTCCTGCCGCAGAGTCGAACCGGGTGTGACTCTCCGGTCACCACCGGGCACATGCGTTGTGTGGCTGTGTGTGTCGTGTCCTTGAGCCCCATCTGCTGTGAGCTGTGACCCCCTCACCCCAGGAAGGCAGGGGTTGGACGCAAGACGAACTCTGGCAATCCAGGCCAGCTCTTGCGTGGACACGCGCTCCCACGCTTCTGCTGGCAAAACCGTTTCAAGAGAGACGCGCTCAAAGAGCAGCCCTCGCGATGAACGCACGCGGACCCAGGCAGTGCGGCTCGCTCACATCACACGAAGTCGTTTGTGGGGACAGCAGCTAGGGGCCGCGGTGACGTGTGATGACCGCCAGCGGTTTCTGCTTCGTGCCCTGCAGATGCATGAAGTGTTTCGTTCCGGAGCCTGCACTGTGCTGCGGACTGGAACGTTCGCGCCTGTCTTTCTAGGGTCTGACCTCTGCGCTTCCCCCTTAACTGGTGCCCACGCCCAAACCCCTCCCACTGTGTCAGGATGGAGATACCTTCCTTCACCCAGGGCTCGGCCACAGGGGCCCCTGGGCCAAATCCAGCCTGACTCTTGTTTCTATGGGAACTATGAGCAAGGAGCAGTTCTTCAATTGTTGGGGAACAAAAGTCAGAGGATTACTATTTTTTGAGCCGTGGTACCCACTTGAGCGACGTCTGTCCCCACCGTGCCCACGGCTTCCCTCTGTCCCACCGTGGCATCCGAGGGCGGATGTTGACACAGAGACACGACGTCTGGCCAAGTGGAGCACAGCTGCTGGGCCGCCCCCAGGGGAAGGCTGCAGACCTGCCTTGACGTTAGCAAGTCCTCGTAGATGACAGTTGCCATGCGGCTTTCTTCATTTGTGTCTGAAAGGAGTTCAAACTGGCGTGTGACCCTGTGGGAACGGGGTGGTGAGATCCTCCAGCATTGGGTCTACACTGGGAATGGGGTTAATGCGCCAGTGATTGCTTCGCACGCGTGTACATGGCTTCTGCGTGCTGGTTTTCTTCCCGGTGCGTCTGACCTGGGGATGTTCTTAGACACGGTGCTGCAGGCTTCGCGGTCGCGGGCTCCCGTTTTCCTGTGCCTGTCGGTGGCCGGCCGGGCCTCAGGCACGGGCCTGCTTGCATGCAGGTAGCGGTGTCACTACATAAATTTCTAGCAACCTTGCATGTGTTTGTTGTCTGGGGAGGCGGAGAGCAGACCCACAGAGCCGCCAGAAGGGTGCGGACTTGTCGGGTGTCTCCTGCAAAGCCCGCCCCAGGCGACAGATGGCCTCACAGAAGCCAGAGCGCTGCCTACGGGGTTTAGAAAGTCCAACATCCAGCTTGTTCATCTCTAGGGTGGACGTGTCTACAGTGAGGGTGCTGGGGGATTGCAGCTGCAGGAGGAACGCAGGCTGGCTCAGCTCCACGGAAGACCAGCCCAGAGCTGCCCCTACGTGTGTCCAGAGGGAAAAGTGAAGCCAGCCCCGGTTTCTTCTGCACAAACCCCAGGAGCGTGCACCTTGCTCACTCTGAGCCGGGCCACACATGCTGCCCTGAAGCCATGCCCTGGGGACCAGCCTGCGGCTCCATTCCCCAGATGGCCACCACGTTGTCCTCTCCCATCTGGAAGACTAGCCGTTACAGAACCATAAGTTGTAACAGCCCCTCACCCTCCAGATGACAGGGATTGGATATGAGATTCACTCTGTGAGGTTGACTCTGTCCTAAATGACCTGGCCCTTTAAATGACAGCAAAGGGGGGCATGTTTGCTTGTCCCTGGGGGAACACCCACCTGTCTCAGTCTCTGTCTCCAGCTCTCATTCCTGGCTACCTTGATGGGGGTGGGGACTGTGTCATTCGCTGGGTCACAGGTAAGTGGAGTGACCAGCCCTTTGGTTTGTCCTGGACAAGGGGCTTTCGGGGCTCAAACTGGGGAAGTCCCATACATACTGGGACAAGCTAGTCACCCTATGGGTATGTAACCTCGAGAGAATGTTGACGGGTGTTCTATACCACTCGAGGGTGACTTTATCCTGTGACAACTGGCTAAACATGACCTTCAGTTACTTATGGACAGAGGGCGAGGCTGGGTGTCAGAGGTTGAGGGAAGCACAGGTTTCAACACCAAGCACAGGGCGGCCTCTCAGCTTTGGCTCTCGGTCTCCCCGAGCCACAGTGTCATCTTCGGGAAAGTGGCTGTGCGTGGTCTGAGGGTAAAATGATGCTTGCAGGCAACTGCCCAGATTGTCACCAATAGTGAGAACACCAAAGTGGAATTTATGTGCTTAGAAACATTGTCAAAGGGGAAATGAACTTGGGTTTTATTGTAAAATCGCTGATTTGATGTCTCTACAGTAGCAGTTCTCAGCGGGGCGGATCTTGCCCCTCGGGGCTGTTCGACAATACTGGGAGGCATCTCGGGTTGTGATCACTGGAGAGGTGTTACCACTGGCATGTGGGGGGGTGGGGGACAGGGGTGCCACTCAGTATCCCACAGTGCACAGAATGGTCTTCACAGAATCATCCGACCCCAAATGTCAACAGTGCCAAGGTAAAGAAACTGCTCTGGGGAGATGGAAGGGAAGGAAAACAGGGAGATGATATTGTCTCTGTTACATATTTCGACAGCTTGACTTATATTGTACTTTCTCTTTAGACACTGTTATAGGAAGCTCACTCAGTTTATAAGATTAATATCCAATCACCATCACCATGAGCGGTGGCTATGGATGCTGCAGAAGGAGAGAAAGCTGGGCATGCTTTGGATGTTCTAGAAGATTCTACTGCGGAGTTTGGGCAAGAGCCTCTCTGGCGAGCTGAAGCTTCTCTGACTCCCTGAATCCCTGAATGTCGACAGAGCCTGTCAGAAGGGCCAGTTTATGTTCAGGGGTTAGTCTGGTACCCATATGACGTGGGTTCCAAGGGACTTACTACTACCATACACAGAGAAACTTGCATTTTAGAAAGCTTTCTTTTGGGAATAATTTCAGACTCATAGGAAAGTTGCCAAAACAATAGAAAAAAGTCCCCATTACCCAGAATCTCCAGAGTTCACCTTTTACCACATTTGCCTTATTATTCTGTCTCCCTGTGTATGGACATACTGCTGTTTTTTACCATTTGAGACTGAATTGCAGACACAATGCCCCTTTATCCCTAAATACTTCAGCGTGTGTTTTGTAAAAGGAAGAACATTCTCTTACGTAACCACAGTACAATGGTCAAAATAAGGAAATTAGCGCTGCGACAACAATGTTATCTCATCTACAGCTCGTGTTCTTTTCTCGCCAATTGTCATATTAATGTTCTTTACAGCAAATTCTGTTTTCCCCCTTGTCCCAACAAGCCTGTCTCCTTGGACTCCGTTACAGATCACAGCTCCTTGGCTTTCCTTGTCCTCTATGACCTTGACAATTCTGAGGAGTACAGACAGTTATTTTGTAGAATATCCCTCCGTCTGGGTTAGTCTGACGTTTCACTGTGGCTAAATGCAGGTTATGCGTTTTTAACAAGGGTCCTAGGGGTGCAGCCTCTCTGGTCATGTCAGGAGGAACATGGAGGGCATGTGTCCCGTTACCGGCAAGGTGAGCTTTCCCCCAGTTAGGGTGGTGTCTGCCGGTTTCTCTACAGTTGCTGTCTTCACCTTTGTCATTATTAAATATCTTGAGGGAGGCTCTTTGGAATTCCCTATGAAATTTTCACTAGTATTACATCTGCTGATGCTTCTTGCCTGAAACTATTGTTATCATGATGGTTTTTCTTGGAAATCCATCCTTCCTTCTCTTGTCAGTTAGATTTCTACTGTAGAGAAGAGCTTTTCCTTCTCTCTTTTTCTGGTTCAATTTATATCTGTATGGACTCGTGGATTCTTCTTTTGTTCTATGGGCTATAAACCAGTCCTGTCATTATTTAGTTTGAGGCTCAGATTGTCTGAGATCTGGCCACTGGGGGCTGCCTCCTGTGTCCTTTTGACACGCCCCACTCTTTTCTTCAAACACGTCCTTAACTTCTGCACAGCACAGTGATCCAGGTTCATCTTATCCTTCCCCTGCACCAGCCTGAAAGCCAGTCATTTCTCCAAGAAGCCCTGATTCCTTTTACTGGGGAATCATATTTAGAAACAAAGATCTGAGCTCTGAAAAAGTCTAACACGAACATATATGTTATTCTACAACATACTTTCCCCCTGCACTTTACAACTCATCATGAACAGCTTTCCTTTTGAGAACATATGATATCCTTTATTGCATTTATTAATGGCAGAATTGTCCATATAATGTAGTATTATAGATTATTTATATAGGATTATTGGTATTATATAGTATTTATGTAGATTAGCATGTAACATTATAGGTTATTTACACCCTTGTCTCCAATAATGCATACTTAGGTTATTTCTATGTTTTTCAATTACAAGTAGTGCTGCATTAGGGATCTTGTTAAATATTTTTATGCAATATGCAGGTATTTCTATAAGGGTAAATTTCTAGCTGTGTAATTGCTGGGTCAAAGGATGTGTGCATTGAAAATATTAATAGCACCAATAATGAAACAGCAGAAAAAAGAAATCAAGGAATCAATCCCATTTGCAATTGCACCAAAAAAAGCCACAATACTTAGGAATAAACCTGACCAAAGAGGTAAAGGATCTGTACTCTGAAAACTGTAGAACACTTATGAAAGAAATTGAAGAAGAGACAAAGAAATGGAAAAATGTTCCACGCTCATGGATTGGAAGAACAAACATTGTTAAAATGTCTACACTTCCCAAAGCAATCTACACATTCAAACAATCCTTATCAAAACACCACCAGCATTTTTCACAGAGCTAGAAGAAACAATCCTAAAATTTGCATGGAACCAGAAAAGACCCTGAAGGGCCACAGCAATCTTGAAAAAGAAAAGCTAGGTTGGAGGCATCACAGTTCCAAAGTTCAAGTTATATTACAAAGCTGTAGTCATCAAGACAGTGTGGTACTGGCACAAAAACAGACACATAGATCAATGGAATGAATAGAAAACTCAGAAATGGACCCAGAGCTCTATGGTCAACTAATTTTTGCCAAATCAGGAAAGAATATCCAGTGGGAAGAAGACAACAAATGGTGTTGGGAAAAGTGAACAGCCACATGCAGAAGAATGAAACTGGACCACTTCCTCACACCATACACAGACATAAATTCAAAATGGATGAAAGACCTAAATGTGAGAAATCCATCAAAATCCTAGAGGAGAACACAGTCAGCAAGCTCTTTGATTGTGGCCATAGCAACTTCTTGCTAGACACATCTCCAGAGGCAAAGGAAACAAAAGCAAAAATGAGCTATTGGGACTTCATCAAGATAAAAAGCTTCTGCCCAGTGGGGGAAACAATCAACAAAACTAAAAGGCAGCCTGCAGAATGGGAAAAGATATTTGCAAATGACATATCCGATGAAGGTTTAGTATCCACAATCTATAAAGAATTTATCAAGGTCAACACCCAAAAAACAAATAATCCCGTTAAGAGATGGACTGAAGACATGAATAGACATTTTTCCAAAGAAGACATCAAGATGGCCAACAGACACATGAAAAGATGTTCAATGTCACTTGGCATTTGGGAAATAAAAATCAAAACAATGATGAAATACCACCTCACACCTCTCAAAATGGCTAAAATAACAACGTAAGAAACAACAGTTGTTGGCAAGGATGCGGAGAAAGGGGAACCCACCTGCACTGTTGGTGGGAATGCAAACTGGTACAACCACTCTTGAATACAGTGTGGAGGGTCCTCATAAAGTTGAAAGTAGAACCACCTTACAGCCCAGCAATTGCACTACTAGGTATTTACTCAAAGGATACGAAAATACAGATTTGAAGGGGTACATGCCCCCTGATGTTTATAGCAGCATTATAAAAATAGCCAAATTATGGAGAGAGCCCAAATGTCCATTGACTGATGAACGGATAAAGAAGAAGTGGTACATAGATACAGTGGAATATGACTCAGCCATCAAAAAGAATGAAGTTTTGCCATTTGCAATGATGTGGATGGAGCTAGAAGGTATTATGCTAAATGAAATAAGTCAGTCAGAGAAAGACAAACACTATATGTTCTCACTCACATGCGGAATTCAAGAAACAAAAACAGGTGAACATATGGGAAGGGGGGAAGGAAAAAAAGGAGAGAGGGAAGCAAACCATAAGAGACTCTTAAAGATAGACAACAGATTGAGGGTTGCTGGAGGGAGGGGGGTGGGGAATGGTCTAGATGGGTGATGGGCATTAAGGAGGGCACTTGATGTGATGAGCATTGGATCTGTATGTAAGTGATGAATCACTGAATTCTACGCTAGAAACCAATATTGCGCTGTATGTTAACGAACTAGAATTTAAATAAAATTTGAAAAAAATATTAATAGCTATTTCAAATTCCTCTAAAAGATGATATTATTTGTATTCCCACCAATGTTACATGAGTGTACTTGGTCCTTCACACTGTCACCTGGGCAGGCCCGCTGGGAGTCCATGTGGACGAGGTGGTCATAGGCCTACTTTCCCTGAGTGTGGGGTTGGGCTGGGCTGAACTCCCAGAGCAGGAAAAGGATGAGGAAGGGAGGGCCAAGCACAGGCCACCTGCTCCTTGGTGTCATGGGACACTGGCTCTCAGTTTAGAGAAGACCCGAGCACTCCTAGAACTCCAGAATGGAACTGGTGGGAGGGAACAGAAGGAGCCTGAGAAGTACGTTCAGTTGAGGGTAAATGAAACGTGCTCGTCCCTTTTGGGCACAAAGCAGCATGGACGCCTCCGATCGTGACATTTTAAGTGCCAGCTCTGTAGTGGGTCCCAAACAAATCTGCTAAAAGAAACATATTGTGGACCTACCCTGTGCCCTGCAGAGAGCAGTGAACAAAACAGCAAGAACCCCTCCAGGAGGGCCAGTATTCTCAAGCTGCGTCTCTCACCCCGAAGACCGCTGGCCCCACCACTCACCTGGACAGCAGGGGCGCCGCAGCCTGGTTGGAGGAGCAGTGGGAGCTCCAAGGCACAGCCCACAGGTGCCCGACCGTGACCCCACCTGCCCTCTGCCATTTCAGAAGGACCCCAAGGGACCCCCAGACACCTTAGACGAATCGGCTCATTTTTTCTCTTAGCTCCCAAATATTCTTTTAAGAGACTTGTGCATAGCAATGAATTTATTTTAGAAAATGTACATAAGCACAATTCAGAATATAAATAACCTGTAACACCAACACCCAGAGATACCAAAGGTGAGTATCACGGCCCACGTCATTTGCACAATACAAGTTAATTCCACAAAATATACTATACATAGAAAGGGTCTGCTGTCACACACACACACATATGCACACACTCATGTAGCAAAGGTGGGATCTTACAATTCACGCTGTTGTTGAGTTTGCCTTTTACGCTTAACAATACAGCAGACATAATTGACATTACATAGTCTCCGTGGCCTTCTTTTTAAAGCTACTTTATTGTGCTCCTTGACACCTCGGGTATCCGTCAAAGCTCTTCTCAGAGCGTAGCACGTTTTTTCACAAATGCGTCTCCACCCCAGGCTGTGGGTCCCTCCTGTGTTGTAGTTTATTCCCGTCTCTTAGCACATTGTCTGCTATGTAATAATGATATTAATAGTCAATAATTATTGAGCACTTATTATAAGCCAGATTTTTTAAAAGATTTTATTTTTATTTATTACAGAGAGAGAGCGAGAGCAGAGGCAGAGGGAGAAGCAGACTCCCCTCTGAGCAGGGAGCCTTGCTTGGGGCTCGATCCCTGAGATCATGATCTGAGCTGAAGGTGGACGCTTCACTGACTGAGCCCCCCAGGCACCCCACTCTATGCCAATTTTTTAACAGAGCCTCCTGAAGCATGAACCCCAATAGCAATGAGCATACCCTGTGCACAGATCTTGGTTTCTTTTTTTAAAATCATTTTATTTACAAATTTTATTATTTTTCCAGCCTTATTGAGATATGATTGACATATAACATATGTAAGCTTAAGGTGTACAACCTGGTGATCCGATAGGCATACATGCTGCAAAAGGATTACCACGACAAGGTTAGTTAACACCTCCATCCCCTCATGTAATTACTGACATTTTGTGTGTTTGTGCAGCGATAACATTTAACATCCACTCCCTTAACAACTTTCATGTACATATTATGGCCGTGGTTCATTACAGGTCCTATGCTGTACATGAGCCGGACTTGGTTTCCGATGTCATCGTCCAGTAAGAGGATCCAGGGCTTGGAGCAACGGCAGAGTCCAGGATGGGTGGGAACCACACAAGGGGAGCTGGAACAGCTGGGTGTGCGGAGAGGAGGGCGAGGCCAAACAGCGCCACACCTCCATCAGGACATGTTCCAGGGACACAGAAATCAGCGAAAGAGCTCCCGGTGACCAAAGCTGGAATAATCTGATCAGAAAATAGTGTATTGGATTATAACTCAAATATAAAATAAATGTCATAAGTCAAGGCTGATAGAAATAATTGTCCCCATAAATAACAGGTGAGGGAGCAGAGACAGACCTCCTATGCAGAAAAGTTGTAAGAAGTTTGTGTCGATATTCTGCTGTCAAGGAGGTGGGGGAGAACACCCCCTTTTTAAGCGTGGTCTGCACATAGCAACCTCCTTCCCTGAGTGCAGGATGGAAGGGGGGGACAGCAACTTTTCAGCACAGAAACCTGTCAAACATGACCTCAGCCAGGGGGTCAAGGTCAACATCAAGAGTTGTAAGTTATGTGAACAGCCCTCACCCTTGCTGTGACGTGATGAGAATATTTTATCGCTGTAATTTCTCCCCAAACTTTTAACTTCAATCTCATAATTAGAAAAATATCAGAGTAACTGAAATTGAGAGACAGTCCTTCTCAAAACTGTCACCAAAACAAGGACAGTCTGAGATACTGTCACAGTCTAGCGGAGCCCAAGGAGTTGGAATGACACGATGTAATGTGGTGTCATGGATGGGATCCTGGGATAGAAAAAGGACATTAGGGAAAAGCCAAAGGGGTACAGTATGAACCAAATACAGTATGGATTTCAGTTAATAACATCGTGTCAATATTGGGTCATCGTCTGGGCCAAAGGCACCGCGGATGCAGATGTTAACAAGTAGGGGAAATTGCGGGAGGGGATGATGTGTCCTATCTGTGCCGCTTTGCCCGAAAACTAAAGGTATTCTAAATTAAAATTCTAAACTAAAAATTCATTTTAAAAAGCGTCTTTTCTTCATTCTCTCTGTTAACTCTCCCGAGAGTCCTGTGGAGTGTCACCCTTCTGCAGATGGAGGGATGGGTCAGAGAGAGCTGACGCGTCTTGCCCGAGGTCCCAAGGCGGGTAGATGACCAAGCAGGGCTGGAGCAGGGCAGCCGGGTTTCAGAAACTACCCTCAAGAATAATTGCTCCATAAATATTCCGGGGAATGAGCAGTGAGGAGGCAGGCTCATTTCTTCCCGACAGTTTATCACATCCAAAGCTGCCCTGGCAACGGGCTGCCCTGGTCCCGGTGCTCCCACGCAAACCCACTGGGACCTCGCGTTGGAGGAAAACCAACTGCCTTCTGAAACTGAAAAGATACATAGCAGGAAGCTGGCATGTGAAAAAGCGGAAATGAAGTTATTTTTCTTCCCAAATTAATATGGAACAACGTGCAGCTCTATTGTACTTCGAGTTCAACAATTTTGTCCTGTTGCCATAGTAACCTAGAAGAGGCATTTAAAAATATATTCCATCTGACCTTGTTCATCTTGATTGATGGATGTGGCCTGGTCCAGGCGGCGCGAGCCGTGCGACTCCAGAGCTGGCCACCAGAGGGCGCGCCGCGGCCCAGCGCGCAGGCGGCCTGGGAAGTGACTGGCAGGTGTACCGGCTGAGCAGGGCTCCGCGCGCATGGGGCATGGGATGGGGGTGCCGGCTGCTGGGGGGTGGGGTGGGGGTGCAAGCCCCGGCTCAGTCTTTGCTCTTCCTCTTCAGGAGCAAATCACTTCCTCCAAGTTCACTTCCCATGCACGCAGTGAGGACAGCCACCGCCAGCCACGCAGGGCCTGGCACTGTGTCATTCTAGAGACCGCACAGCATTGCGGGGCGACTGTGGGGGGGCAGCGGGAGCCCTGGGTGTGAGCCCGGCGCCTGCCACCTCCCCGGGGAGGGGAGCAAGCGAATCTGGGAACGGCCTGTGCCTCCGTTTCGTCATTTGCAAAGGGGGCGGCTGTGCCACTTTGCGGTTGGCAAAATGGCCAGGAAGAGAGTGTTTGCCTGGTCCCTTTCCTGTCCTGGCCTTCCATTTCCCATCGGGCTGTCTGCCAGTTTCCTCGCGTGGCTGTGGGTGACCCCCTGATTTCGTCCCTTGTCCCTCACTGAGGGATAAGGGCACTCTGGCCTGTCCTTCCTACAGGCTTTTTCACGGATAATTTCCACACCAAAGGAGTAACACTTATGTCTCCTTGAGATTTCCTAAAATCAAACATTTGTCCTCCTGTGCCTGGGCCCCTGGTTCTCTTTTAAGGAAGTAGGGAAACCATCCATTGTTTACCACTGTGGCTGGATTCACTCCCATTGACCACCCCAGCCCGTGTTACCTGTGGCCATCTCCTGGGCTGGCCCTTCTAGTCTGATGGGGTGCCCTTCCCTGACCCCACCACCCGGCAGGCCTCTGGCTTGTGAGACAGACACCCACGGAGAAGTCCCACCTGCTTGGCTGTGCCATACGCAGCCCTGCCCTTCCCCTCTGGAATGACTTTGGAAGCAAGAACACTGGAGTGGGAGTAATGTGAGAGAAGGTGAGGATACAGCAAGTGACCTCAGGGAACCACAGAATTCGTCTCACCTTCTTTCCCCTAGTTCTGCTCACCCCAGATGGCCACTGGCTGGCTTGATGTGGCCAAGGCGGCCTTGGGGACAGAGCCCGAGGGTGGCTCAGATTCGGCTGCAGGCCTAAACCGGGGATCCCCCCCCCCACTGCCTCTGCCTCCCTGTCTCCCAGGCCTGGGATGGCCGTGGGCCCCTCTGGGTGCACATTGCTCCCTGCTCCTGCTCCGGGGAGTTCCCCAGACCCATTCCCTCATGGTCAGGGAGGCAGGTGACTCGTGGCCTGGGGAGGAGGAAGATGGCTAGGAAACAAATACTCCATCTTCAAAAACCGCCCGAGAACTGTTTCTTTCCAAGGAACTGAAGCCAGCGTGATTAGACCTCGCTAGAAGCTTTATATTACTGTGCCTAATATTACTATTTATACATCAATATCGACATTGGGCGTCAATGGATATGTGGTATGTGTAGGTGATAAAAAGCATCAGATAGAGAACATATTTTATTTATGTGTGGTAAATATTTAAAAACTCCCATGTGTTTTGATTGAAAAATGTGTATTACTGGACAATTTAGTTTCAAAGGTTTCTCTCTAATGTAAGATTTATTAAGATTTATGAGGCGGCTGCTGTGGTGTGATTGAGTGTATGTGAAAGTCCCCGAGAATAACATTCAGGTGATTTCGCCTGTTACAGCCCCATTTGTGAGCCAGGACTCTTCTCTGTTTGTTATTAAGATGCAGTGATTTGCTCTGCATGAATTAACAGCGGTGTAATATTGCCTGAGAGGGGCAGGGCGGCTAGTTGGAAAAGTCAGCTTGCAGGGTACGTTTTTCCATTATTCAGGCGGTGGCCACATCTTTCCGGGCCCCCAGAGCAGGAGTTAACTCAGCGAAGGCGGGCAAGGATGAGGTGCGGTTCTAGAAAGGGCCACTAGATGGCGCACCGGAGGCGGCCGGGAGCCCAGAGGAGTCTTGGAGGAGGGGCGGGGCCCTTCAGGGTGGATGGGGCTTCTTCATCTGGCAGGTGTAGTGGCCGTGTTTGGTCTGGAAGTAATTTCAGAGACGGAGTTGGGGCTGCCCTCAGGAGATGGATTCTTGGAGACGTTTTCGTATCCCCCCCATCCAGCCCGTGGACCCCAGCATTGCCAGCGCCCTCTGTCTGGGTGGAGTTCTTGCCGGAGCCTTGCAGGGCATTCTGTGGGGCTGTCCTTTGCAGGCAAAGTTACAGCACATAACTGGAGAGGGTGTGGGGTAGTAACCAAGCAAGGCATGAAAGTGAGTGCATTCAAACTACAGCTTGGCTATGTGTTGAACTATGTCCCTCACCCCCAAAACCTATGTTGAAGTCCTAACCCTCTGTAACCTCAGAACGTGACCTTATTTGGAAATAGGCCACTGCATATTTAATTAGTTACGAAGGGGTCATATTGGAGGATGGTGGGTCCCTCCCTAACCCAGTGACTGGTGTCTTCGTAAGCAGGGAGCCGGTAGACGCGGAGACACAAGGCTTGGCAGGGATTGGAGGACGTGGCCTGGAGCCACCAGAAGCTAGAAGAGGTGAGGAAAGGTCCTCCTCTTGAGGCTTCGGAGAGACTATGGCTCTGCCCATACCTTGAGCTCAGGTTGGTAGCCTCCAGAGCTGAGGGAAACTACGAGGTGACTGTTACCAGTCACCCAGCGTGTGGTCTTTGTTGCGGGGGGGGGCCAGGACACTCACGCAGGTGCCGAGAACACAGTGAATACCAAGAGGAGCCTGCTGCCAAGAAAGATTCCTGTTTTGCTTCTGAGACTCACGATTTCTGAGTAATTGGGCAAGTCTTGCCTACTTCCCCAGCCGGGTGTGGACGTGGATGTGATGGCGCTGTGACTGGCCTGATGGGCAGACTGGCAGAGGGTGGGCGGTGGACGGGGCCGCTTCCCGAGGCTGAAGCTGGAGCCGGCTGGGGTGGTGGCCTCCCTCCTGGGCCTGCTCCCTCTTCCCAGGTGCCAGAGTCCTCTCCTGGAGTGAGGAGTGCAGAAAGACACATTTTAGTCTTAAAATTCTGCCTGGAACCTGGGAGCAGGGAAACTTGTGAACGAACACAGCGTTCATCCGGGAGAGCGAGCGCAGGCAGGTGCCCCAGTGAAGGAAGGTGGCGGGGCCTCGCCCTTCCCAGACGTGGCAGGCTTTGAGCCAGTGCTCCTTCTGCTGGGACCACAGGAGGGGCGTGGGAGCCCCCGGCTTCTCCCTGGGCCTTGTTCTCTTGTGCAAGAGATGAGACCAGGCCGGTGGTCATCCCAGCGAGACTGGGCCCGACCAAGGGGAGCCGCTGGCTGCTGAAGATACAGAGAAGGGGACCACATCCCTTCTGTTCTTTTTCTTGATCAGAAACCACATTGTGGTGGGATTTGAGCCCGCTTACAAACGCTCGGCCCCTCTCCTGGGAGCCCGTCCTGGGTCCCTGCTGCTGATTTCCGATGGAATGAAGATTATTCACAAGCCCACCCCCCCCACCAGGCAGGGCAGGCGGTGGACACGCTCTGGGAAGACAAACCAGGTAGTCAGGGGCTCTGCCTCCGACCTCCACGAGGAGGGGTGGGGGGGACAGGCATTGTGTCACTTGCAGCAAGGAGGGACACAGAAGTCACCGTGGCAGAGGAGAGTGGCCATCTGCTGCCCCGGGCCCTCCAAAAATGGCATGTAATTATGGACTCGCGAGTCTTTGTATGGTTCTCGGTTTCCGGTAAATATTAATGGGTTGCTTTTTATTCATTTAGCTTAGGTTTTTGAAAGATGGCCTCAAACAAAAAGATCATATCTGTATGTTGTGCTTTAATTTATTTTCACCTTTTTTTCTCCTTTGGAGACCCCTGGTGTATCATCACTTTGTTTACCGCAAATTAAACCGGGCCTGATTGTTTACCCGACTGCGGGCCCCTGTGCACTGCTCCCACGCTCCTTTTTTAAATAATCACAACCTGGGATTCATTTGCAAGAGGCCCTAATCTGCATGAGAATTATACAATTAACTTCTGATTAACCACCTAGTTCTTTTTGAAACCACAGTGTATAGGATACTCTGCATTTAAATAATTTTCCTTAAATTGGGAGCAGGCCTTTCATTAAGCTGGTGGGTTAGACTAAAACAACAACATTTGGTGATAATCAGGGTCAAAACAATAGGCAAGCCGGCAGGGCTAGAATGTCATCTTTAAATATAACAGTCAAGATAAAGGCCCCCAGATTGCGCCTTATCGAAACACAAAAAAATCAAAGGACTCTCTTGTCTGTGGCAAAATGCGGACGCCCCAGCGATGTGGGCGACCATTGTCTGGCGGGGGACCGCGGCCAGATTTGCATGCAGGGGCCCGCGATGTAAAGTACACATTACATCACGTACCAGGCTTATCTCCACGTCTGACAATAATTATCAGGGAGAATATACTCAGAATGACTTTTTTGTGATTTTTATACCTCCCCAACACAAGGAAGGGGAGATAACAGCATTAGGAGAAAGGAGGGAGTCTCAGAAGACTCTCCCCGGAGCTGGTTCTTCGATTAAATTCGCTGTGGCACTCCGGTGCTGCCGAACAACTGGGAAGAAAGCCTGCGAGCCTTTTATATGGGGTAATAATAGCCCTGAACACAGCCCTCACCGTGAGATAAGATCCATTGTCGAAACAAACAAAGGGAGTCGTATTAAACAGCACTGGAAGAATATCTATGAGCAAAGTTTGAAATCCTCTGTCTCCTCTCCTTGCCTGTACCTTGCACCTGGTTCTGCAAGACGGACATTTCACCGGGCGCGGAAGACAATGTGGGCGCGAGTGCCCGGCTGAGGGAGCCTGGGAAAGCCAGGTCATTGTCTTGAGGTCACTGAGGTTGAGTGAGGGCTTTCTAAGGTCAAGGTCATGGCCTTCTTTCCCAGGGCCCCACTCTGCTCGCTTTTGCTTCTTTCCCAAAGTCCAGCAGAAGAGACCTCGATCTCAGAGACGGAAGCCCCAGGAGACCTGGCGGAGGGTCGAATTCCAAAGATGCAGCTCAGCCCTGCTGCATTCGGCCCTACGTGTCCTGCCAGCCTTCCGGGCCTGCAGCGTCCTCAGGAATTTATTCCATCCTTAAAAGAATTGGTCTGCTTCCTTCTCTTGCAGGGAAATGGTAAGCACCCAGGGTTGAGCGTTCGGAGTCCAGACCGCATATAAACACGGGTGCAAATGTCCCCGACAAAAACAAAGGTCACGGCTTCAAATTAGCTGCTTTCCCAAAGCCATCTGGACACGGAGGTGATGAGAACAGAGCATTGATTTTATGTCCGATTCCCTGTATTCCCCGATCAGCATCCTAGGGGGGGCAGTTGGTATAATGTTTGTTCCTCCAGCCTCAGAGCAAGGACGATTCTGGGATATTGAGAGGGAATTTTGTTTGATTTAGATCAGAATACCAGTTGCAAGCAAAGAGATGACCAGTAGTCAGAATTTGGTCAGTCTGAGTTTTGTTCAGGCTGCCCAACTCTTCCGTCTGTCCACCTACACACTCCTTTTCTTTTCTTTCTGCGAGGGTCTCGGTCGGGCTCTTCTGGCATGCTCTGTCCAGGGGCTCTTAGCTGCTATGGTGGGGCAGGGCGAGTGTCCCAGGCCAGCCCTGGCTGACAGTGGGACCCAAACATGCAGGACAGGAGGCCACAGGTGGGGGGGGGGGGGCGCAGGACCTGTCCCCAGGGAAGCCCAGAAGAAATCGAGTCTGTGATTCTAAGTATGTTCAGTGAGGGGTCGGTGTGGGGGGTGGGGGGCAGGAGGAGGGGGCAGGGGACTCAGGGGCTGGATCGGGAGGGAAGAAGCAAGGGCCTTGTCTTTACATAAACCTGCCCTGTGGCCTCAGGGGAGCCCCCTTTCTGAGGCTCAGTTTTTCCTTTGCAAGTCACAGGGCTTCTCAAAGCCCCGGTTGGCCTCAGATTTGCCGAGGCTATGATTACAGGTTGGGGACTTCCCTGGCAACTGGTTTGTCCTCCTGGTGCTTTCCTGGGGTAGGAGGAGTTGTCAAAGGCAGGGAAAACCTATGGTATAGCTTCCTCGGGTAGAAACCTTGTTCAAAACCTATTCGCAAATGTGGCGAGCAGGCCGGCAAAGACTGAAGGGAGAGGCGCTTGCCAGCCTGACCCGGGGCCGCCAGTGGTCTGTGACATCTGCATCCTGGCCGGGGCCCAGGTGTGGCCCTCAGGACTGCCCACCTCTGCAGGTGTCAGGAGCAGGAAGAGCTTCTGTCCGGGGCCAGAGATGGAGGGCTCACTGCTTCATCCCCGAAGTGGCCGACTTAGAGGAGCAAAGCACCCCGACCTGAATGCATTTTCCATCCGAGCTGGAGGACAGGGGGCAGAGCAGCTGTCAGAGGACCAGCGGGCTCAGTGCCTGCTTTGGCCCGGTCTGCAGCGTGATTTTCAAAGACCTGCAGAGGGTCATTCATTAGGAAGGGGTCTCTGAGGCCATCTGCACCTGTGCCTCCTCCCATACACGGTCTTTCTGCGGCAGGAACCTGTCCTCCCCACAGGGGCCTTTGCCCCGACCCGACTTCATGGCCAGTCAGGCCCCCAGGGGCGGGTGACTGGGAAGCTGCATCTAACCGCTTAGGGCTCCATCCCTCCCGTGTGCAAAGGTAGGGTAGAGCCTGGAGAAATTTTTAGCCATACTCTAAGAAAAAAAATCAGGAAAGCAATGAAGTTCGATTTGCAAAATGTTCTTCCTCTGAGTGGCTGAAATTATTTTATAATTCAGAGAAATGTAATGCTTAAAACAAACTCCACCTGCAATTTTGGATTCTTGGTGACTTGGGCTTCGGGGCAGTTTGTCCTCGGTGACGAAGGTCAATCAGGATTTTCAAGCCCTATCACGTCACGTGGTCTGGTTTTTTTGAAAGTGGGGCTGAGCATATGTTATTGGGTGTGGGTTTCCTTTCACACTGTGATTGTTTTGAGCAGGAAAATACCAGGGCAGCTGGGGAAATGGATGCTACCCTGTGGGTTTGCTAATGAGCGTGATTGACCAAATGCAGCTGGTAAAGGCAAGATAGAGCTGGCATTGACCTTCACAATTGGGGGACAAGTTCCCATGCACCTAGCGGGTGGGTGAAAACACTCACAGCAGAGGATGGGAAGGCGGGAGACCATACCTATAATTAAAATGGACTTTGCAGATGGATCCTTTACTGGTATCCGTCTTCTAGAAAGTGAAAAGCTGTAGGAAGGGCAAATTGGGGACCAGGAAGATTGCAGTAATACAGCTTTCCAGCTAATTGATTAGCAGTTATGGCTGGTAATATTGTTCATTTTAATTGTGTTTAATCTCTACTTTGGTAATAAAGATTATTGTTTTGGATTATGACTTTATCCTGCTATACTAATTACTAACTTGTGAAATTAAAGTGTATATTTTCATATCCAGAAAAAATTCACACCATGCCCTTACATAATAGTTTTCTTTTCTGAGCAGGCTAGTTGCTTGGGGCTGTTGCATCCTTAACATCTGAGAAGGACTCAATTTTGGCAAACAAAATAAATGATATTCGTTGTACTTACTAAGATAGGCTTTTTTTTTTTTTTAAATAATGTTTTTAAGGGGATGAAAGGAACAGAAGATATTGCCAGAAGTAAATCTGGAATATGAGAGAACACAAGTAGAATTACATGGAAAACTGCTTTTTAATTTTGAAAGGGATTTCACCCCTTACGATGGTTCCTGTAGGTTCCAGCTGGTGTGCACAGCATGGCCCCCCCACCCAGGGCTCTTCACCCTCACCTTTTCGCTGTTCCGCCTTTAAGCCCTGCCTGGGTTCCTGTCTCCTGAGACAAACATCCACCTGACACGTCTATTTTTTTTGTGATCCAAGTTTTTATTTTCTGTATCCAGTGGCCCATATTCATGGCTCCCATTTTCTCCCCGCCTCCCATCCTGACGGTCGTGCATCAACCGCGTTCGTGGGCGTCTCCAAGGACCAGCTCCCAGCAGAGACCTTATCCCAGACATTGTGCAGGATATCTGCAAACCTCCTGACATCCTCCATCTGCCTGTCCTTGCCCCAGCCTTCAAGAATTCAAAGTTCCTGAGACCCCCCCATCCCCTCCATGTACCAGCCCACTCCCACACAATTTAAAAAATATGTGTATTATAAGGATACCACATACTCAAACCGTTGTCAACATTCAAGTGTATTTTCCAGGCTTTTTTCTTTGTGCTTATGTAGAGCAGGGGTCTGAAGACATTTTTGTCTGGTGGGCCAGGGGCTGTATCCTGTAGGTGTTGCAGGTGTTAGTGGTAACGGCTCAGCGGGGCTGTTGCAGCAGACAGCACCTAAGTGAAGGTACCTGGCTGTGTTCCAATAAAACTTTACTACGCGGACAGACAGCGGCATGGGTTCGGCCCGCAGCCTGGAGTTTGCAGACCCTTGACGTAGATGCTTACATATAGACGATGGTACGTACGTTTGATGAATCTAATATCATATTGGGAAAATGTCCCTTTGTCGATCAAATTTATTGTTGAATGTGATGTTAATGGTTGTATAATATCCTAGTCCAAACGTTTGTTGTTATTTTATTTTCAGAAAAATTATAGCAATTTATAATTTCATTAGTACTTTCTGAGAGCTCTATCCAATCGCAGGCCTGCTTTGAATTGCTTAAAAAAAATAAAGGTTTTGCTAATTAGCTAGGAATATGAGATCTTACAGAATTCTAGCTGGTGTTTGTGCTAGTCTGGCTCTGTTGCATAAATGGTATTGATTACATCACCTTAGAGTGAATCAATATTCTCCCTCAGAGATACGATCTTTCCTAAATGTCCCCAATGCAGATCTCCTCTCATGCCTTGTTACCTCTGAAGCCGGCCTCAGGCCCCCGTGCCCCGCCGCTCCTTTTCCTTGCGTTTCTTAGAAATGCCTGCAAAGCAGGTATCACACAGCCCCTGGAACAGAGAAGATGTAGCCAGACTGACGCCCTTTAAAACAGGCTAAGTAGCTTTAAATTGCTTTCTTCTTCTTCTTCTTTTTTTTTTTTTAAACAAAAGCCATGGAATCTTTGCACGGTTACCTCTGCCCTGGAGCGTCTTAGATCACTTCCTCTTTGCGACAAACCACTTGAATGAAAGGCTTTAAAATGGTGCCCAGAGGTTAAGCTGGCACTGATACCAATCGCCCGAGCCACAGGCAGGAAAGCAGCCTGCTCTGCCCCGAGCCTCCGTCTGACCGCGGAATTAAAAATGATTCACATTCCCAATAAATGTAATCCCGCAAATTCTCTGAATGAATAGCGCTGAGAGCAGGAGCTGGCACGAGCCAGCGCTTCTGAGACAGCTCTGCAGCCAAGCCTCCCCGCCTGCCCTGCCTGCCCTGGAACAGGCGTGAGTGGCGAGGATTTGTGCAGATGATGCCCTTGGAAAGCCCTGCACCTCCTTTTTGTTGGGGCAATTTGCATTTTTTAGATAGCGTCTAAATGCATCACATTCACATCCTACACACGTTTTGGAGACATCATCCGAGGGCATGGCATGACCGCGGGCTTGCGTGCTAAGGGCCCTAGGCTAGGGGCACTGGTGACTCGTGGCCTCTCCAAATAACGTGGTCAGGGACTCACTCCTATTTGAGACAATCCTTTGATTTATTTTTCTCAGCACTCGTGCCAGAACCAACTGTATTACAGGCTGTCTAATTGAGACTTGGCAGCAGAGAGCCCCGATCAAAGGCAGCCCCAGCGCCGATCTCGGATCCCAGGCCAGTGGGCACTTAGCGCATCTCGGAAGCAAAGTGCGCCGTCCGCTTTCCAGCAGCGCGTGCCAACGTCGCTGCCTCCACATCCCACTGGCTGATCCGTGGGTTGCTCTGCCATCGGTTCCAGAAGGAGCCACTTGTGAGCTATTAAAGACAGCAATGAAGTGCCACGGTGACAGGGGTGATTCAGGGAAAGATGGAGGAAGCGTCCGGGAAGGCAGGCTCCTCTTGTCTGCTGAGCGCAGTCAGCGAGCAGGGGCGCCCAGCTGGCCAGGGTCTTCCCCGCCGAGGGAGCAGGCGTGCGGGGCTGGAGAGCTCCTGCAGGGAAAAGAACATGAAAGAACATTCCGTAAGTTCACAGACAATAGACTTCCACCCTGTTCTCAGATGTTTACTAATCCAATAATCCTATTTTCGGGGAATGACAAAAAGCAGGACCAGTTACCTTAGGTTTAGGAATAAGAACACAGCGTTTCGGTACAAGTGCACATATTCTCAAAGTTGATGTACGGATCTAAAACCAAATGTGCCCAAATCAGCTGCTTTCTTAAAAAAAAAAAAAGGAAAAGGAAAAGAAAAGAAATAGACAAATCCTCCTCAAATTCCTGTGTTTATGTGAAAAGTTGAGAAAAGCCAAAACAATCTTGATAAAGACAAAAGTTGAGGACTGACACTTCCAGATTTCACCACCTCCTACAGGTTACGGTAACTGAGACTTAACAGTATTGTCGTCCAGCCTGTGAATGTGGACTTGCTCTCAATTTATTTAGATCTTTAAGAAATGCCTTTCAGAAATATTTGCTATATTTTTGAATTAATAGGCCTGACTTTTTAAAGAGTAGTGTTAGGTTCCCAGGGCAACGGTGCAGAAGTTCAGAGCGGCCATGGGACACCCCCACCCCCACCACACGGGTTTCCCAGTTTTAACCCCTTGCATTCCTTGCGATGCATTTTGTTACAGCTGATGAACCAAAATCAAGACGTTTTTGGTCATTAAAGTCTCCTGGCCGCGCTAGGACTCACCCTTTGTGTTGTACATTCCGTGGGTTTTGACAAACGGTACCATCGTGGGTCCAGCGGCACAATATCCTACAGAGGAATTTCACCGCCCTGAAAACCCCCTTGCTCCCCCTGTTCATTCATCCCTCCTTCGCCCCTGCCAGCCACGCACCCTTGTACTGTCTCTACAGTTTCGCCTTTTCCAGAATGTCAAGTAGTTGGACTCATGCAATCCTACAACATACAGGCTTTTCAGATCGTCTTCCTTCACGTGGCATCATGCTTCTAAGGCTGCCTCACGCCTGTTCATGGCTTGATAGCTCATTCCTTCCTATCGCTGAATCAAAGTCATTGTCTGGATGGACCCCTGTTTATCCAGTTACCTGCGGAAGGGCATCTAGGCTGCTCTAGTGTTTGTCAGTTACGAGTAAAGCTGCATAAACGTTCGTGCACAGGTTTTTGTGCAGACTTAGACTTTCACTTGGGTGAAGACCAATGAGGGTGATAGCTGATTTGTATGGTAAGCCTGTGTTTAGCTTTGTAATAACTTGCCGAACCTTCTTTCAAAGTGGCTGCATCATTTCATGTTCTCACCAGCCTTGAACGAGAGTTCCTGTTGCTCCGTATCTTCACCAGCATTTGGTAGTGTCAGCATTTTGGGTTTTCTCTAATAGGTTTATGGTGATAACCTCACTGTTGGCTTAACTTGCAATTCCCTAATGATATATGATGTTGAGCATATTTTTATATTTTATTTGCCATCTGTATGTCATCTTTGGTGAGGTGTATGGCCAGATCCCTTGCTCTTTTTTTAATTGGGTTGCTTGTTTTCTTAATTGTTGACTTTTGAGAATTCTTTGTATGTTATAGATACAAATCCTTTATAATATGTGTCTTCTGCCAATATTTTCTCTGAGCTGATGGCTTGGCTTTTCATTCTCTTAATGGTGTCTTTTGCAGATATGTTAATTTTAATGAAGACTAACTTATCCACTTTTTCTTACAAAGGTTATGATTTTGGTGTTGTCTCTAAAGGTCATCACGGACCCAAGGTCACCTAGATTTTCTCTGACGTTTTTTCTAGAAGTCTTACAGCTTTATGTATTACATTTAGGACTATGATCCCTTTTGAATTAATTTTTGTAAAAGGTAGAGGTCTGTGCCTAGATTAGTATTTTTGTTATATGTGGATGCCCACCGGTACCAACGCCATTTGTTGAGAAGACTCTCTTTTCTCCTTTGAATTTCCTCTGCGCCTGTGTGAAATATCAATTGATTATATTTGTATGGATCTCTTTCTGGGCTCTGTATTCTGTTCCATTGCTCTATTTATCTGTTCCTTCACCAATACCGCACTGGTTTTGTAATTTTGATTTCATTTTTAAAAGTTTTTATTTTAATTCGTTAGTTAACATACTGTGTTATATTGGTTTCAGTGTACAAAATAATTGAACACTTCCATGCATCATCCAGTGCTCATCTCAAGCACACTCCTTAATCCCCATCAACTATTTTACCCCCTCCCCTCCCCTCTAGTCACCATCAGTGTGTTTTCTATAGTTAAGAGTCCGTTTCTTGCTTTGACTCTCTCTCTCTCTCTCTCTCATTTTTTTCCCTTTGCTTGTTTGTTTCTTAAATTCCACATGTGAGTGAAATCATATGGTATTTGTCTTTTTCTGACTTATTTCACTTAACATAATACTCTCTAGCTCCATCTATGTCATTGCAAATGACAAGATTTCATTCTTTTTGGTGGCTGAGTAATATTCCATTGTATATATAATACACCACATCTTCTTTATCCATTCATCAATTGGTGGACACTTGGGCTGCTTCCGTATCTTGGCTATCGTAAATGATGCTGATGTAAACACAGGGGTGCCCGTATCTCTTTGAATTAGTGTTTTTCTATTCTTTGAGTAAATACCCAGTAGTAGTGTAAGGTAGTTCTATTTTTAACTTATTAACAGTGGCTGCACCAGTTTGCATTCCCACCAACAGTGCACGAGGGTTCCTTTTTCTCCACAACCTTGCCGATACCTGTTGTTTCTTGTGTCTTTGATTTTAGCCATTCTGACAGTGTGAGGTGATGTCTCATTGTGGTTTTGATTTGCATTTCCCTGATGATAAGTGATGATGAGCATCTTTTCACGTGTCTGTTGGCATCTGTATATCTTTGGAGAAATGTCTGCTCACGTCTTCTGCCCACTTTTTATTTAGATCATTTGTTTTTTGGCTGTTGACTTGTTTAAGTTCTTTGTATATTTTGGATGCCAGCCTTTTATCAGATACATCATTTGCAAATATCTTCTTCCGTTCTATAGGTTGCCTTGTAGTTTTGCGGTTGTTTTCTTTGCTGTGCAGAAGCTTTTTATTTTGATGTGGTCTCAATACCTTATTTTTGTTTTTGTTTCCCTTGCCTCAGGAGACATAACTAGAAAGAAGTTGCTGCTGCTAATGTCAGAGAAGTTACTGCCTATGTTCTCTTCCAGGATTTTTATGGTTTCACGTCTCATGTCTAGGTCTTTAATCCAGTTTGAATTTATTTTTGTGTGTGGTGTAAGAAAGTGATCCAGTTTCATTCTTTTTCATGTTGCTGTCCCGTTTTCCCAACATTTGTGGAAGAGATGGTCTTTCTCCCATTGGATATTCTTTGTCAAAGATTAATTGGCCGTATAATTGAATACCACACCGTTTTGATTACTGTAGCTTTGTACTTAGTCGTGAAGTGGGTACTATCAGTCCTTTGACTATTTTTCTTTAATTCTGGGTCTTCTGTTTTTTCAGATAAACTCTCGAAGTACTTTGTTGATGTCCACGGAATAACTTGCTGAAGTTTTGGTAGAAATTGTGCTGAATCTATAGGTCAAATTGAGAAGACCGACATCTTAACAATATTGATTCTTCTTATCCGGAATGCAGAATATCTCTCCATGTATTTAGATCTTCTTTGATTTCTCTCATTATAGTATTGTGCTTTTCATCATATAGACCTTGTACATTTTTGTTGGATTTATATTGAAGTCTTTAATTCTGTTTTGCTGCTTATGTAAATGGCATTATATTTTTAATTTCCTTTTAAAAATGTTTTATTTTTTTTTAAAGATTTTATTTATTTATTCGACAGAGATAGAGACAGCCAGTGAGAGAGGGAACACAAGCAGGGGGAGTGGGAGAGGAAGAAGCAGGCTCATAGCAGAGGAGCCTGATGTGGGGCTCGATCCCATAACGCCGGGATCACACCCTGAGCCAAAGGCAGACGCTTAACCGCTGTGCCACCCAGGCACCCCTAAAAATGTTTTAAAGCGGGGGAGGAGCGGAGGGAGAGAGAGGATCCTGAAGCAGACTCCCCACTGAGTTTGGAGCCCAACTCTGGGCTCGATCCCAGGACCTCAAGATCATGAGATCATGACCTGAGCCAAAATCAAGAGTTGGCCACTAAGCCAACAGAGCCACCCAGGCGCCCCTTTAATTTCAAATTCTAATTGCTCATTGCTGGTATATAGGAAAGTGATTGACTTTCATATATTAACCTTATATCATACAACCTTACTATAATCACCTCTTAATTCTAGGAGGGTTTTTGTGGTCAGTTCCTTAGGATTTTCTACACAATCATGTCATCTTTGAACAAAGACAGTTGAATTTCTTCCTTCCCAATTGATACATCTTTTATTTACTTTTCTTATCTTACTTCATTAGTTAAAACTTCCAGTACAATGTTGAAAAGGGATATTGAGAGGGGACATCCTTGCCTTGTTCCCTGATCCTTGGGGAAAAGCATCCAGTTTCTCGCCATTGTACGGTTTGTACTAAATCTACAGTATTTGGGGCGTCGTGCAATCATAATCATGCTGAGACTTTCAGTCAAAGAGCAGTGACATTTCTCTCCATTTATTTAGATAGTTTTTCATTTCTTTCAGCAATGTTTTGTAGTTTTTCGCATATAGGTCTATTACTACTTTGGTTAGATTTATGGCTAGGTTTTGTATTTTATTTGATGCTTTTGTGAATAGAGTCACTTTCTTAATTTTATTTTTGGAATTTTTATTGTTGGTATGAAGAAGTACCGTTGATTTCTGTATTTGTTCATTAGTATTTTAGTTTTGTAGTTTTTCCCATGGGTTCATTAGGATTTTCTATCTACAGATTAAGCTGTTGTGAAGGCAGACAGTTTTACTTCTTCCTTTTCTGTCTGGTCATTACCCATTTCTTTTTCTTGCTTGATTGCACTGGCTAGAAGTCTAGGACAATATTGAGTAGAAGTGGTGAGAGGGACATCCTTGTCTTTTTCACAAATTTAAGGGGAAAGCATCCCGTCTTTCATCATTAAGGGTGATGTTTGCTCTAGGCTTTTTCTTAAATGTTCTTTATCAGTTTGAGGTAGTTCCTGTCTATTCTTAGTTTAAGAACTTCCAACACTAATGGACGTGCTTTCTTTGGCTTTTTCACATGGGGGTAATCCACTTTACCACCAAAAGATAAAGAGGGCAGAACATAGAACTCAAGGGAAAATGTTGGAGGTCCTGGATCAAGTCAACCCAGGATACCTCTCAGCATCTAGCTGTGTGAGCCAGCAGGTGTCTTCATGGTTGACGGCTTGTTGACTTGGTTTTTTGTTACATTTAACAAGAAACCTCATTGACACACCACCTCCTCCAAGCAGTCTTCCTGATCCATCAGCCAAAGGTGCTATGTCCACTCTGACTTTCCATAGCTCTTTGTAGCTCTGTATTGTACATTTTTTGGATACTGTGTCTGACCCTTTGTGTCTTCCCCTGCCAGCTCCTTTGGGCAGAGTCTTTGCTGCCTCCATGTCTGCCTCTCTCATAGTGGTTGGCATTGTGTTTGCAAAGAGTAGATACTCAGATTTTTAATTGATTAGTGAAAAGATACTTGAGTGATTACTACTGAAATGGATTGTATACTTTAATTCTTTTTCCAGGAGCCTTATATTTAGGTATATAATCCTTTTCAAGTTAATTTTTGTGAAGGGAATAAAGTCTGTGTCTAGGTTAGTAAGAGGAAAGATTGTGAGACATGACCATTTTTTTTTTCTTTCCTCCCAAGCCTTGGAACAATTTGTGCAATGAAGCCATAGAGACTCCACTGGTTGGAGTGAGATGGGAGCCCACAAGCTTCTTTCCTTGGGAAAGACCCTTCCTTTTCTTCCTTCCCATTCTTTAGCTCTGTGCTCTGTGGAACCACTTTGAGAACTGTGGATGCTGTTTTACTGACAAGGCTACTGACACTGCCAGATTTGTCTGATTTCACACAGCTAATTGGAGTAAGGCCAGGACTAGAACCCATGTATCCTGAATCCCATGCCAGTGCTCATTTGTGCCTGGAAATGAACCCCTAGTTGTTGTAACTCCATCATAAACCCATGCCACTGCTAGTGTGAGTCTTTCTCATTGATAGCACCCAAAGGTAATAGTGTGAACCTCAGAGTTGAACTTGTATGACCCTTTGAGTTAGTTGTGAAGCATGTGGATGCCGTGAAGGGTGACGTGGTTTTAGAGTCTGTGCTCATGGGGTGGAAAGTCCTTGTCCTGGTCAGGGTAGTTCCATTTGCTGGCTTAGGGAGGTCAGATCCTCCCTGGAAGTAGAGAACAGCCTGGGAAAGATCCTATCGTTTTTGCAGATGGAAGGGAATCAGTTAGCTGTGTCCTGTAGACCCTGAAAGGATTTCTGGAAAGCATGAGCTTACATGCATGCTACATCCTGCTGGCAAACTCCATCACTGCTTGGCCCCTCAGGTGGGATCCTCTTTCTGGACTCCAGATCTCAAAAACCTGAAAGAGTTGATGTTTCCCTGAACATCCACAGAAATGCCTTCCTTTTGTGACCTGGAAACTCGCAGGAGACTTGTCACTACCAGCAGCAGCAGCAGCTCTGCTGCTAGTGGAGTCAATTCCCCCAAGCCAGTTGATGTTCCCTATGCTCCCACCATCTTCCCGAGAGTCTCTAGCTCTGGGCCTTCGGGGAAAGCCTGCGCGCATTCGTGCTGAGACGAGCAGCTGACTCCAGCCCTGGAGGTGAAGTGTGAATGGAAAACAACTGGGGAAGATCCCATAAAGAGTAGGGTGCCCAAAATACTGTTTGTGGGGACGATGTGTGAGCCTGTATCCAGCTAGACTGCAGTCTCATCAAAGAAATGGCCTGTGCTCTCTTTTGCCTAATTTTTTTTAGTCATACCAGGAAGCACAGAATACACATACCAGGGTTTCAAGTGTTCCTTGAATTCTGAGATGACTCGAGTGATAATGGGCTATTTTAGTTAGCTGTTGTTACACAACACACCACTTCAGAGCTTGGTGGCTTACAACAACTGGTTCATTATCTCTCATGTTCTCTTGCCCTGGACGGTTCTTCTGCTGGTCTTACTTTGGACCTCTCCTGCAGATCCCAAGCGGGACACTGGCATGACTGGAGTCCTTGCTCTTCCGGGTGGTTTGAACATCCTCTTTCCATGTGGCTCTTCTTGTGCTCTTTCTTTGTGGTCTCAACAGCAGAGTAGCTAGCTGGACATCTTTACTTCGCAGCTCAGGGCTCCAAGAGGGCTGCAGGAGGACCCCGTTGTGCAAATGCTTATCCAGCCTCTGCTTGCGTGGCTCTTGCGGATGTCCCATCGGCCAAAGCTACTTGCCAAGCCCAGCGTCCATGTGAGAGGAGACTGTGAAATGGCAGAAATACAGCCGGCAGAGTTCACTGGGGACCACCAATGGAACAGTCTACCGGAGGCAGGGGAGGTAGGGCAGTGAGGGGGGATAGCCTCACACAGCTGCCCTGTGCGCTCTAGCTGAGGGTGAAAGGGCATGGGGAGAGGCTACAGATGGGGCTGGAAGGTGACTGCAACCAGACTGAGAATGCCTTTTAATACCATGCAGAGGAGTTCGGGTGTTCTCCTACAAAATAAGGTCTGAGAAGCAGCAGTGGTCTCCAGGCAGAGGCATGTGGCCCAGGCGTGTGGTATAGGTTAGCTCAGGTGGCCGTGGGTAGAGGGAGGTTTCTGGGGACTAGTAAGATGATCTGGCAAAAAATGATCCAGGAGAGTAATGACCAGTGCCTGGGGTCGGGCAGTTAAAGCAATGGGACGGAGTGGACGGTTCAGGGGAAATTCTGGAGAAAGAACATACGGGGCACAGAACTGAGGGGCTGGAGGGGTGCAGAGAGGAGAGTAACTGCCTGCAGTGTGTGCGTCCATGGCACTGGGCTTGGGACACGACGAGTCTGCTCGATGGGTGGCCCTGCACCTTGATAAGTTTGGGTTTCTTTTCTTTTCAAGATTTTATTTATTCATTTTAGAGAGAGAGCATGAGCGGGTTAGGGGGACAGCAGAGGGAGAGGGAGAAGCAGACTCTGCGCCGAGTGCAGAGCCCAACATGGGGCTCCATCCCAGGACCCTGAGATCACGACCTGAGCCGAAATCAAGAGTCAGATGCTTAACTGACTGAGCCCTCCAGGAGCCCCAAGTTTTTTTGTTTTTTTTGGTTTTTTTCTCATTAGACACAAATATTTTAGGCAGAAGTTGTGGGTATGATGTAATGTAGATGTGAAAGTGAGAAAACGATTTGTAGAGAATAAAAATATGAGAGCTTGGTGAGAAGATTTACTAAGAACTCTGAAACTGGTCTGGAAGTTGGGAGAGACCAAATGGAAGATTGTAACAAAAGCATGCCCAGCGTCATACACGTCCAGTCCCTGGGGACCATCAGGTGTCACTGGGGTGATCGAGACCAGCCTCGCCCCTGCTTCTCCACAGAAACAACAATGAGGTTCTTCAAGTTGACGTGGTTGGTCTGGGAGGGCCCCCGGGGCCAGGGGCTGGCTGGGGATGTGGGGCCCCCCTCCAGAGCTGTCGGGAGGACAGGGCTGGAGACAAGGGCTAAAAGGAGAGTGGGAGCCTTCCTTTTGGCTGATCATCGTGCTCATTGAGGAAGCTGTAGGGAGCCTCTGATTTCAGACCCGTGCCCTAGGGAGCCTCTGGTTTCACCCTTTGTTCTGCCTGCCAAGAAGGCAGGGCTGCCCGGGTCAGCTAAGGTCAGGGGGCCCCGGGGCTCGAATTACTCTCGTTCCTCGAGCTGCTTGGAGGGGTCTTGGGAAAGCGGCAGAAGGCCTGCCTGTCACCCCTGACGGCCAAGTGAGCTCACACACTGGCTGTAAAGTTGTGTTATTGTTCGTGGAGCTATTGCTTATTTCCAACAGCAGAGCAGAGGCCGGGGAGAGGTTTATGGGTGTGATGTGACCCAGGCCTCCTCGCACACGACGACGGTTGGTTTACAGGCTTGGAAAATGAACATCGGGTGAAGACATTTTTTTTTTTTAAAGATTTTATTTATTTACTCGACAGAGATAGAGACAGCCAGCAAGAGAGGGAACACAAGCAGGGGGAGTGGGAGAGGAAGAAGCAGGCTCATAGCGGAGGAGCCTGATGTGGGGCTCGATCCCAGAACGCCGGGATCACGCCCTGAGCCGAAGGCAGACGCCTAACCGCTGTGCCACCCAGGCGCCCCAAGGGTAAAGACATTTCTGACCACCTTTAAACAGATCTGAGGCTGAACTGGACAAAAGAAAGACTGTCAGGTAGAGTCAGGAGGAGAAGAGCCTCCCAGAGAGGGCAGCGGTGCGATGGGCTTGCCCTGCTGGGCCCTGCTGGGCCTTTCCAGAATGAGCTGCCCCTTCTTGCCCAGTAAACCGAAGCCTCAGCCCCGTCCTAATCAGTTGATTTGCTAGAAACACCAAGTTGTCATTTGATCACTTGTGTTTCCAGAACTAAGCTGCTATGATTTGAGTGACATTTTCTATGCTTTGGAAACTCTCATTTATCATTCTAAAACTTACAGTCAAGCCCGTGAACCCCAAAATGTGGCAACATAAAATGATTGAAATTTGGATGGCTGACGGTTACTGAGTGCTTACACGCCAGGAACTGTGCTGAGGACCTCATCTGCATGAGCTCATTGATCGGTCGCATACCCTGGCCAGGTAGGTGACAGGTGAGGAAAGGAGGCCCGGAGAGTTTAGGTAAATTGCCCACATTGACATAGTAAGGAGGAAGTTCGCATCAAACCAGGGAATCAGAATAAAGCTCAAGGTTCACTCCAAAAATATGCTTCCCCACCCCCCTGCTTTCCTCCCATCCCGCCAAAACTCACTTGGTTTGGTTTGGTTTGTGGCGTCGGATAAACAAAAGGAGTTCCCGCACACTCTGAGCACACACTGAGCTCTGCTCTAGGACACAAACTGACCGCAGAACAAACACCCCCGATTTAAGACCTTCTGGAATCATAGCCTCCAGTCACTTCCAGGCATTTCCCGACAGTGACTTGGCTCCTTTCCTTGCTGACTTGGGTTCACCTGGATGTCCAGCTTCAGGAATGGACTCTGTGGCCTCTATCCGCATGTTGGCCTGCGGTCTCTCTCTCTCTGCTGTGTGCAGTGAGGCTCTTTCTGCCTCCTATACGCCTCCCCCAACCAGTACGTTCCCCAGACCTCCCCCTGATCCCTGGCTGGGCCCTGGGCCACCCCCAAACCTGGCTTCTGGAACTGGGGGAAACATTTCCTGTCTCCAGGGAGGCTGGGCAGGATCGGGACCCTCTGGGATGCTTCTTCTTGGATCCAGGTCTTTTCCTACAATCTGCTCTCTGTGTCAGAGTCTCCTTGGCTGGAAGGGCAGGGGGAGTGTACAGAACACTGTGCACCTTTCCAGCAGGTGTCTGAATGACAAGCCACCTTTCCAGGTCTGTGCAGAAGAAAGGGGGGCTTGGAGAGGTTCTGTCCATGAGGACCCTCCATTTCTCACCTGAGGATTCAAACACACAGCTCAGGCCCTTCCAGCTGGAATGTCCTTGGGTTCTAGGAAATATACTTGACTATATAAATTCTCCACACTTTTTTTTTAAATTATAGAAGAAATACATGTTTATTGTAGAAATTGGAAAATATGGATTATGCAAAAAAATGATAATGAATTAAATTCATTAATCCTACTGTAACCCTTATGACTATTTTGGTGTATATTATTCTAGACTTTTCTTGTGTGTGTGTGTTTGTGTGTGTTTATACACAGAATAAAATGGGATTATTTTACCATTTAGAGTATCTTGTAACCTGTTTGTTGTTGTTGTTGTTAACAAAATACCTCGAACATCTTTTAGTGTTGACTTGTTTTGGTCTTTTTTTTTTTTTTTTAATGAACACAGGTCATTCAGGAAGACTAGAGATTAAGGGGGAATTGTCAGATACATACAGACTGATTTAACTAAATCAGTTGAATTCAATTTGACTTAGATCCTGTGGTATGAGGAATGACTGGATGTATTTCCCATCCTTGGGGAGTTAGGGGAGATAAGAGAGACACACAAAATTACATGGTCCAGCACCACACAATCAGCTACAAACCTATTGTTTGGAAATACTTGGAAGCCTTCCTGGCAGAAGTGTCCTTTTTGCCTCACTTGGTATACATTTGCATTTTCTATTGTGAGAGCCAGCCAGGCAGAGAGCAAAGAGCCCTGACCTTGAATCAGATATCGCTGGATGCCAGGTTATACTTTGTCACGTTCTGGCTGTGTGACATTGGGAAAATCAACAGACTCTCTGAGCCCCGAGTTCTTCTCTCGCGCCAGATGTGGATAACTGTACCTATGTCACCAGGTTGTTGTGAGATTTAGGCAAAACAACCAATACCAAAATACATTGTATTTTGTGTTACCCCAACAGCACCCGAAGTGTCTGCAATGCTCAGTAAACTCCGATACTATTATTTGCATTTGGTAAAATTAGGTAAAATAATTATTCATATCTAAATCCGTAGTAAAATGGGCAGAAAATATATGAGCTTTTAAGAAATTAGGAATAATTATAACAATAAAAAGCTTAAGTGATTTCACTGGCTTCCAGGATTTATTTCCAGTAAGTCCTCGTAACTCTTAGGAATTTTTTTCTGGGATGCAGAGAAAACATATACCTGGTGTCCACTAGTTAGTCTGATTGTAAATTTTGGGAAATATTGAGTCTGTGGTTGACTCTTATACGTAATGGACCAGTCCCCTAATAGTATCAGGAATATTCTCATATTGCTCTGAAATAGTACCATACTGATATGACTCTGAAATGACTGTGCATTCTGCTGTTTGTCTGAAATAAGATTGCACTTAATTAGTAGAACGTCCCCATTGAAAATCTCATGCAATTTACAGGAACACCATGTTCCATTCCAGGCTCAACAGATCATCTTTTCTCTTAGTACTTTTGTGGAAGGAACGACATTCAGATTTGACCTATTTTGGAGAAAGATACACTTTACCAAGAACTATGTTAAAAAGAAACTCATTTGGCTTTAGAATTAGGCCAATTTCCCAAAGAGTACTAAAAAAATTACAATATAGCATGAGTATAAATATGGAATAGATAAAACCTTCTGGCTTTTAGTGGCTAATGTGATGACTTTTCCTAAGGTCTGTCCAAGTGAAATGCTCTTTTTTAAAACACCTGCACACCACACGCGCATGCGCGCGTGCACACACACACACACACACACACGCTCCTGGATGACATAATTCTAATTCCTCTTGCCACCCGAAAGTTATGGCCAAATTAAATTAATACATAAGAGACTTGTTTTGTTCAGCTCCTGCAGTAACTACTTCCGTTTCTTGAAAGGCCTTTCTTTTTCCCGACTTCCTTACCTGAAAAGGTTTACCATGTCTCCGTGCATGTGGTTGTCATGCTTTAGAAAAATCACAAGCAGCAAAAAGTCAGAATTGTCAGTTTAGAAGATATTGCTTGTCCCACTGGGTACAACCGAGAAAGCCATGCTGGCAAACGATCTTTAGAAAAAAAACAGAGGATGGGAACGGCAGCAGAATGAAGATAAAAAGGATTGCCGGCTTTATGCTCACTGAAAGCTGGCGCGGGAACCTGCAGGAGGGGGACGCCTATCAGGCAGGTCATCTGTTGGGTAATGAAGAATGGAAGACAAGAGACGGGCGGGCGGGGCAGGTGAGGCTCGGCCTCGGAGGGGCGGTGGGGCCTGGGGAGGACGGGAGGCACAGCGTTCAGGAGCCGACCCCCTTTCATGGAGTACCGACGCGGCTTGTAAGGCAGAACCTTCGCGGGGAGGGATGCCCATTTATAAGGGGATGGGTAAACTTGGAAATCCGCCTCTCATGTCTCCATGGCCTCATTTATCATGGATTCATTTCTATCTGTACAGGGCACCTTATTAAAAATTACTAACATGTCAAAAATTCCCTAATCCCATGGTATTTATACTACTTTTCTCCCACCTTATTCTCTGTGTGTCGAGTGTGGTTTGTGGTTTTATGAAGAAGCAGCAAAATTATGGTAATAAGCAGCAACCATTTTAAATGCGTGTTTTTGTCAAGGAATTTCTGCCTCACGTTCTGCTCATAAAATGCACTGTTTTACTTTTTAAAAAATGCCCAAAAGATATATCCTCCACGAAAGTGGATCTAGGAGAAGCCAGCTTGAAATCATGAGGGCATCATTGGACTATGACAGCTCCGGGTGTCAAGAAGAAGTTTCAGTTTGGCATCTTTATTTTGTGAGATGCCATCTGCTGACTTGAGGACCCTTTGGCTGGCGGGTGGCTGGGACTGTTGTGGGCAGTGGGGCCTGGGGCAGCCCAGGGGAACAGAGATATAAAACAAGTTTGTCCCTTCCTTCCAGGAGACAAAGCACCTTGCTCTTCTGTCTACTCCGGAGGATTCAGGAATTACCGAAGAACCCTCGTAGCCAAATATACTTTGGCAACCCCCTCCCTTGCCTCCCAATGAGGAATTGTTAAATCGGATTTTTCAAGAAACCCACTATGATTGACTGGGCTAGGCTGTGACTCCCAGGGGACCCTACCTCCCCTGACCGGTCTGCTGGAATCAATACTGCCCATTTACACTTAGTGAGAGAAAGTTGGAGTCATCCTTCCTGTGTTGACCGGCTGGGGTGTGTGCCTCTCGGCCACACATGGCCAGCGTTCCGTGCCCCCACACCAGCCAGCCGGAGAACCACGGAGACCGGTGGATGGACGCTGGGTCTGCCATTCATCAGCAGCCTCAGCCTTGGCCGTGGCCGGTGCCTCGCACACACGCATGCATCATTCATCAAGCCCGCCCTCCTTCACAAACAATCTAAAGGAATATGATTCTTTGCTTTCTGCTTCCTGACATGCGGGCCTAGCCACAGGACCCAGCAGTAAATATCTATCTTAAACAAATTGCTGTCAGTGCCAAGTCACCAGGGGCGTTTAAGAGGGAATTACGAATTAAGAATTTGCAGTGATGGGTAATAAAAGATGGATGGGCTTCTTTGTGTGGTTCTGCAAATGTGTGCATTAAAATAGGTGGAAGAGGCTAAAATAAGACAACAGTTACGCTTCTGAATAGCTCATACCCAATTACCTGGCAATTAACTCTCCGCTTTGCTAAAAGAGTGTGCGTGTCTCTGTGGTTATCTGTCTCCGTAACTGCATCATCTCTCTAGTGAGTGTGTTATGTGTGTGTGTGTTATATTACTGGGTGTAGTGCATTTTTAGATGTACGAATATACAGGTGATCGGTATTAGGTACGCACACGTATCGTGCAGGTTTTGGGATGGGGCGTTAAACCTCTCAGTTTCCGTGGCGATCGTCTGGTTGCCTAATTGCTCTGCTAAGCAGAAGTGGCCCGTGAAAAGTCTGCTTTTTATGTGCAGGGTGGTAGCTTTTGCATGAATAATTTAAATTCAAATTGAAAAAGTCCGTATGCCCACATTTTAGGATTTAATCTTTTTGGCAATCTGAACGGGAAAAAAAAAAAAGTTAACCCAGGCTAAATAGCTTGGTTATCCGGCTGCATATATTTTATATGCCATCAATACCCTGCAATAAGAAGATTATGATGTTTAAAATCAGGCTTACAGATGTATTTTCCACTTTTTAAGCCAGAAAACCCTCCAAATTGTTAGGCCTAAATTCTTTAATCTCCCTGCTTAGGCCAAAAGGTTAGCTCGGGATTAAAAAAAAAAAAAAAAGGAAGAAGAAGAAGAAAGAAAAAAAGAGCAAGCCACCTTTTCCTCCCTTAAGAGCGGCTGAGGGATGTTTTTGGAAGTGATTGCTTGGTTGTGTTATGCACAGGGGAGAATCAGTGCTCTGGGTGGGTGTGGGGCTGTGGAGGGCTGGTCCGGGAGCGCCTCTGCGGAGCACCCTAGGCCCACAGTGGACACGTCTGGGTCCAGTCAGAGGAAGTGCCCGGCACCGCCTTCTCCACAGTGAAAGAGATGGGCGGGGTAAGGGCCGCCCCGGGTTCTTCCCAGCGAGGGGCCCCAGGCTCCCCCCACCATGGGCTCTCGGCCCCGTCCTGTCCTGGGCCTCTTCCTGGCCCCAGCCCTGCCCTTCCATCTCTGCTTGGTACCCAGAGCTGATAAACTTACTCAAAACTGTTGGTGACAGCAACTTCCCCTGTCACTCTGTTTGCAGTTTAACAGAAAGCCTTTGATGTTTGGGCCTGATTGGTTAAAGAAATGCGGGGATTTCAGTCCCAGAGAGGGCTGCTTGGAAAAGCAGGGTTGGGGCTGCACAGAGCCCCTGTGCACTCTGGGCTGGAGCCTGCCCTGGGGAAGGGGACTGGTGCCCCGGGGTCTAGATCGAGACAGATCCCCATGGGCTGGGCAAGAGGGGTGCCTCAGGGAAGTCTGAGGGCTGCTGATCCTTGCAAGTCCTGCAGGAGCGTGAGAGTCTGCTGGTGCCTGGCCCTGGGGCTTCTCGGTGTTTCTGGAGCAGGAATTTCAGAGCTGCTGTCTTCCATCGGATTAAGAGCGGACAATCTCGTCTCAGATTCTCTCCCACCTAAGTGGTGTGCACACCTGCAGAGAGAGGGGCAGCCCTCCCCGCCCCCGAGCCCTCTGTCACTGTCTCCTGGAGAAGTCACACAGATCCTGGTACAGGGAGGTTCTTCTTTCCAGAAGAGCGAGGTTGGACTTGGGGGATTTCAACCTCAGTACGGTCTGTTTCTTTTTTGTGGGCTTTCATCATGCCCCGTGAAAATGAGCTCCCAGTAATGGGCTGTGTCTGCCTTTCGGAGAAACAGGAGCCCCGGGTGGAACTGTGGGATTAAACCTTGTCCCCGGGGCCCTGTGTCTCCACTGGAAACAGAAGTGTGTCCGATCCTCACTTTTGGGGTTCCCTGTAATGTAAGGGCTGCTTTGGAAAGGTCTTGGGGAGATTTCTTCCCTTGTGGCCTGGAAGACCTTGTTCTTCTCCCGCTGTGGCCCCGTGTCCGTGGGGACAGTGGCTTCTGTTACTGCCCCAGACCCTCGTCCCTGGGTAGTTCAGACTCCCTGGGAATGACCTGCTCCCCACCGGCACTTCCGCACATGCCTGCTGCTCCCTTCCTGGACACACGCACACATGTGTGCACACTCACACGCACTCTGTCCTCCTGCCCCGTCTCTTCCTTCCCAGGCTGACTCCTTGGCTCAGCAGTCTCGGGTTCCCGCTGCACCCTGCTGCCCATGCGGTCGACCCACTCTGGTTTGGCTTCCACTGCCCCTGCTGCCCCCACCACCGACCATGCTGTCCCAGGTTTCCAGCTGATGGTCACATCCAGGTGTGACAACTCCCATGCCGTGGGCTTGACCAGACGTCTCTCTCACCTCCTCAGTCTGTCCGGGCTCACACTCAAGGCTTGTTTCAGAAAGGATGAGTTCCATCTGTCGAGGCAGAAGCACCACATCCCGGGCCGGGCACAGCGCAGGAGACGTGAACGCTGTTTGGGGTTCTCAAGGCGCTCGCCGGGCCAGGGAAGCAGGTGCGCAGCTCACGGCGAGAGGGGGCTGGTCAGGCCGGGCTTTGTGGAGCGAGGGGCTCCAGGGCAGAGGACAGACTGACAGTACTGTTGCTGAGGTGGCGAGGGGACAGTGCCCAGGCCCCAGAGGAAGGTGGTGATGGTGACCGACCATCCCCTGTAAGGCCCCGCTGCTGTGGGGAGGTCCAGGCCCCCCCTGCTCCCCCCACCCCATGTTTCCATGGCAGTGAGTCCCCGGCAGCCCTGAGCCCGCTGGTCCTGTACGTGGGGCCAGGCCTGGCACAGAATTGAGGATCTGTGTGTATCAGGCCTGCCTGCGAGCTTGCTCAAATTCCAGAGTCCTGTCCATTCCTTCCCCCAAAATGTACCCCTGGAGTTTCTTGCCTAGGAGGCCTTCGGTGCGGCTGGAAACCTGCCGTTGGACCAGCTTCCCGGGAGGTGGTGACACAGGTGGTCCCCGGGCCTCACGCTGAGGGTGACCTCGAGGCGGCCTGATCTAGGTTCCCAGGGAGACGCTGAGCCACACGCCCGCAGCCTTTTGGGGCTGTTGGGCTGCGTGCACTCCATTAGAAACAAATCCAGTTTTAGCAGCACGAATGGCTGCTTGATTTTCTGCAATACCCCTTTCCCCTTTCTACTGCCTGGGAACGATGATTCCATTTATTCTAATCTATGTTACAGAATGATAATATTAAATAATGCTAATAAATGTGTATGTATAAATACTTGAATGAATCTTGTAAGTAATATGAATAATATTATAAATGATAATAGGATTTTATGTCTGGGGTAAAGTGGGAGCCTGGGGAGCTGGAAAAAGCTGACTTGGCGGTCACTTGCCATGGGAATGGGGGGGCATGCAAAGGGCAGGGAAGGGAAGACAGGAAGAGGAGAGAAAAGGGTGTGTTTTGGCTCTGGGGTAGGAAGAGGCCCCTCAGGGTGGGAGAGGAAGGAGGCTGGGATACTGGAAGCTCCTTCTTGTTGGGCTGTCCCTGCTGCCCACCCGGAGTTGGGCTGTGACTGCACCACATCTCAGTGGCATTCTCTGAGCAGGGGACCCCACCTCTGTCCCCTCCCCCAGGGGACAGCTGGGCAGGCCAGCTGTGACTTTAGGGCTGGGGGCTTTTGAAGCCAGTCTCTGGTTTGGGCTCTCCTCACTCCCACCTGGCAAGGGGACCAGCCTGGGTCTTTCTCCAGTGCCCAGAGTCCAGAAGTGGGGCCCCCGTCACCAACCCCTTGAGCTGGTGAGGCTGCTCCGGCCCTAAGCACCCCCAGGGGGTGCGCGCACCTTTGATTCAGCTCCTCAGCCTCCCGTGACACGCGGTGACAGGCACATCTGCGCTCAGCATGCTTTTCTGCAGACCACTGAGTCATTAGCAGCGAGGAGATGAGTCCCAGATGTTAAGGAACGTGGCAGCGCTCCGTGGACCGCCTTTGGGACAAATAAACACGGGACGTGTGCACATCGATTGGATACCAGAAGTTTGGCAAGTTGGCTCCCTTATGAAGGGAGAGGCTGGTGACATTTAGGGGGCTGGCGCATGGCAGTGAGGAGAAGGGAATGTGTGTTTATCCAAAGTATCTCAAGGGTGCTTGCTGACTTCGTGAAGGAAGGAGGTGTAATGACTTCAGTGTCATTGACGGCACATGGCTCGCTCTCGCCCAGAGCCTCTGGTCCCGTGCGCGAGATGTCTGGCCTCTGAACGCCGGGCTTGCTCTGCTCCTGGCTTTCCTGGGTACAGGGTGGGCTTTGGGTCAGACATGACTCTGGGCTGGATCCATGCTACCCTTAGGCTTTCGTTCTCCAGTCTCTAGGAGGGAGCGAGAGAGCCATGCATCTCAGAGGCCCCTGAGAACCGGGACAGGACAGTGGGAGGTGGTGTAGGGGCTTGGGCTCAAAAGGGGGTGCTATTGCTGTGTCCTTCAGCCTCGCTGGCTCAGACACCCTTGGCGGCCAGGGCAAGGCTCTCAAGCTGGATCTGACTGCAGGATTTGGGCTCCCACAGGGGCATCTCCAAGAAAAGATGGAAATGCAAATGCTGCTTTTTTCCTAAGGCCCTTTATTTAAATAGAGCCTCAAAGACAATGTATTGCCCTGGGGCCCCAGGGGTGGCTCCATCCTTGAAGTCTCTGCCTGGGGTCCTGGGATTGAGCCCTGAGCCAGGCTCCCTGCTGAGTGGGGAGTCTGCGTCTTCCTCTCCCTCTGCCCTTCACCCCCCACTCGTGCTCAGTCTCTTGTGCGAGCGAGCTCTCTCTCAAATAAATAAAATAAATAAATCCTTAGAAAAAGAAAGAAAGAAAATGTAACTGCCCTTTGTGCCATATCAGGTAATACATGGCTTTGAGGTAAGTGATGGAAAAATAGTGATAAATTACACACACTTAGGATTCCGAGAAAAGAAAATGTTTCTGCAAAATTTCATTAAACGTTCGCACTAGAAATTTACTCCAGATAACCACCCTAGTAACCGCACTGTCCGTCGATGACGTGATTCATCGCACATCGAAACGTTGCACAGGTTGGTCAGGTGAGGGCTGACCTGCCCAACCCACTCCCAAAAAAGACAAGTGTTAAAAAGAGGCCATGGTTTTTCTCTCATGGATTTGTTAAGGATTTAATTAAGGTAAAGTGGACCAGGCCAATGACTGTGGCTGCTGTCTCTACTTGGGGCACATTTTGTATTTTCTGAAAGAAGACGAACACTGCGCTGTGATTTCTCTCCCCCCTCCCCACTGCTGGGCAGGGGTGTCCAGGGACCGGGTGTGCCTGAAGCCCTGGTCTGTGTTCACACACCTGTGTTTAGATTACCATTTTATTAAAACGGAATCTCTCAAGATTGCAATTTACAGAAATAAAAGGACTGAAATCAGCTTCTTTTACGGATCTGCTCTCTGTGACTCTCAGTAAAAAATTCTTAAAGGATGTTTCATTTGAGGCTTAATTTGTTGCATGGAGGAAGGACACTGGTTATCATCTTGAAAACCTTTTCTTTATTCAGTTATAAGTCTCATTCATTGGTTTGTTCAACATTTGTGAATTGAAACATTCAAGAAGGACCAGAAGCAGCTAGCAACCAAGATTTGCAGTTCAGAAAAGGGAATCATTCGTTGATTTTTTTTTTTCATACATCCATTGGTGTCTTCAACAACTTGTCTTTGGTGAATGAGATGGCCTGCCTGCCCGCTGCCCTTTGCGCGCCACAACCTGTCGCTGACACACATGAGGACGAGTTTGCGACAGTGCGTGCTAGCCAAGGCCCCTGCGTGGTCCAGGGGGACAGGGCTGGGAGTGAAGGGGGGGTGCTGGAAAGGTGCAAACCGACCCGGATGGGGGAGACAACTTGGGAGTAACGAGGGGGAAGACTGTGTGTGAGATCATCCTTGAGCCTGGCAGTTTAGAAATAAAAAGAAGTTGTTTAAAATCTTGGTAATCATCATTGCCCTACTCTTTAATCCGGAAAAGATGGAAATATTTAAGGAAAATCTCTCTCTTTGGATTTTCTCTGTAGGGAAATGTGGCTGGTCCTCGGCGGGGGGGGGGGGGGGGGGGGGGCTTCTGACACTCCCATCTAGTGGTGTTTAAGCGACTAGAAGAGAGGGAACACACCGGTAAGATCCTGGGGCAGTGTCCCCAGAGAGTCTGGTCTGAGCCTCACCTTCATGGGTAAATGAGGGCTCTGTCAAGCATTTGCAGGACCCACACGTTCACCTTTGATCTTTCAATTCCGTTTCCCCTGCCTGGGTGTATTTTCCCCTTGTTCACTGTATATCTCATTTGAAAGTATGTGCTCATGACAGAAAAATTTAAAACTATGGGAAAATAGAAAGAAGGAAAAAATTGTTTACAGCTTCCCCATGTAGCAATACCTACTATAAATATTTTGGTGTTTACTTGTTCTTCCAATCTTTTCCCAAATTATTTTCCTTTTACACACGTATGATATATGCGGTGTATACACAATCTTATGTCCCACTATTTTATTTATTTAATGTCGTAAATATTTTATGCCATTCCTCACACGTGTTTTGTGATGTGAAGTAATCACCACGTACTTAACTCCGCCCCCTACTCTTTATTGGAGACAAAGTGTTTTTAATGTTTTCCTAATTTAAGTTACACTATGCTGGACATCTTGTGGAAAATGCCGTATTTAGAGATAGATAGTCTTTGGGAGTGGAGAACAGAAATGGAATTGCTGAGTCAGAAAACACAAACATTGTTAATATTTTCAGTACAGATCGCCACACGCTTCTCCACTGTCCGTCTCCATCAGGAATGGGAATGCCGGGCTCACAGAAACCAGGGCCCACAGTGAAAACCCAACCAGTTCACCAACCGACAGACAGACAAAGACCAACTTTTACAGAGTTGAGAGGTGCACTTTTTATGTCCAGCTCCACGAAGACAGATACCTGTTTGTGTTTTCTTTTTCTTTTTTTAAAGATTTTTTTTTATTATTATTTATTTATTCGACAGAGACAGCCAGCGAGAGAGGGAACACAAGCAGGGGGAGTGGGAGAGGAAGAAGCAGGTTCATAGCGGAGGAGCCTGATGTGGGGCTCGATCCCATAACGCCGGGATCACGCCCTGAGCCGAAGGCAGACGCTTAACCGCTGTGCCACCCAGGCCCCCCTGTTTGTGTTTTCTTGGCTTGTTTTTCTCACGGATGCCTCCCAGGCAGTTGAAACTAGCCAGAGCTGGGCCCAAGGAATATTGGTAAGAATGGCATATATTTTCCAAAGGGGAGGAAGCACAGGGGCCTCTTACCTTATGCGCTTGGATTGGGATCAAGTCTGCCCTCCTTGTTCAGACATATTGCAGGCAGGGCTTCGCAGAAACACTCGAGTGCGGTCTGTGTGTCCGTTCCTGGGGCAAGTATTTCTGGAACAGAGCCTTACTTTCTATTTCTGGATGCCTCTGGTTGAGGTTCATTCAAGATGCTTTCACGGTGGATCCCTGAGGCCAGGTGATGTTCTTGGAGTCTCCTTGCCCGCAGAGGAAGGAGCAGAGTCCAGAGGACGGTGGGGGTTAAAGGTCCCTGGGTTCCGGTGGCAGAGGCAGCTCCAAACCCGTGCACTGGCCCAGAGATCCGGAGCAGGAATTCCCCAGGAGGCAGATCTGTGGGGCAAGGCCAACTTCGCCCGGGTCCAACCAGGCTTCCAGGCACCGACACACGCCCTTATGGGGCACGCTTTCTCTGGTGGCTTGTTCTTAACTCCCCAGTTCTTTGCACCAGCTCCCACTGTCCTTCAGCCTCAGCAGAAATGTCTGCACCTGGGTAAGAAGGCCTTCTTTCCTGTCTCACTCTTCGCCCGAGCACACAGATGCCTCCACTACGGCCCATATCTTGCTGTGCGGGAAACTGCAAGTCTGATGTCCCCTTGCACGTGAGACCTGAGCAGTGACCCAGAGAATGCCTGTGTCAAGCTCGCCAGCAGGTGCACGGCTGGGTCCGCAAGCCACGGTTTACCTTGCTCCCCTCGTGATCGCCCAGAAGGAAAGGCTAGTCCAAGGCAGAACTTTTTGTGTTTTGTTTTTTTGCTACTTATATAAACTGTAAAAGTTTTTTTTTATATACAACAAAATGAAAAGAAAGGGTAAGTTATAAATGCCACCTCTTAATAGGACAGCAGTTAAATTGGAGCTGTACATCAGTGACCACTGTGAAAAACTACTTTCATAATTGTTTTAATTTTCTCTCTTGGTGTTATGAAGACCTTTATTACACACAGTGCTATATTAGCACCTTTATTTGTAATGAAATAAGGGCTGGAAGAAAATTGAGGTTAAAACATGGCCTCACTTCCAAGGGCAACAAGTAGAGGTGAGCGCTCCTCCAAAGGGAGTAAACACAGGCTGGATCCTCTGCAAAGCCCGGCTCCCTACACCCCTCCTTCCCTTTGTTGGCGCCCTTCCTCCTCCTCCTGAAAGTTTCAAAACACTGAATTTATGCATGCCATAATCATAAACAGACAGAAAGATGTAACCACGAGTGCAATCTGTTGAGGATTCAATTTTTTGGGGGGGGTGGATGTTTGCTCATGAAAACCTCCTCCTGAATTTTTTTCCGGTCATGACAAAAAGGCTTGCTTTTTGCTAAAACCCAAAGAAGATTTTGTCCCTTGGAAAAAAAACATATTTTTAAAGTTTATTTTTTTTTAAATTTTCGCAAAGTCAGCAGATCGATGGATTTCCCAGATTAAAAAATAAACTCTATTTCCTTCATTTTCAGTAGAAAAGTTTTACATTGCACTGCATTTTGGGGGGACATTTTCAGCAGCTGGGAAATAGCAACACGTGCAGTGTGCGTGCGTGTGTGTGTGTGTGTGTGTGCGTGTGTGTGTGTGTCGGGCGGTGGGGGTGGCTGCGGGTGGGTCTGGCGGTTCATCTTCAAAGTGAGCTCCCTTTCGGAATACAAGTCAGGGAGCCATTGCTAAGGAAACATCTCCCTACTAAGTGGGCGTCAGGTGGTGTAAGCATTCCGGGGCTGTTTTGCGGCGCGTTAGAGAACTCACTTTTATGTTATGTAGAGTCTTCTCGAGTCCTGTACCCGGAGACAGGGCAGCACAAAGCCAGGCCCTGCTCTGGCATGTGCCAAAGATTTCAAACAACCTCGTGTCCCCCAAATGGAGTGGATGAATATTGGAACCGCAGAGAAACTAAGACACTCGAGATCATTATTTGAGGTCAGGAGGTTTCCTGCTAAAAATCCCCCATTTAAACCCAAGGGGACTGAACTCAAAGCGTTTTTATCAGAAGGCTCTGGAGTCGGGGATATGCTTTGACTGCTGGTGTAAGGCTTTTGACCTGTAAAATTCCAGAGCCAGCGTTTGAACTGAAGCTTTAAGGCTGCATGTGCTTGTGTGGGTGAATTTAAAAAAGTCGCTTGTGTATTTTCAAGTGCATTGTGGAAGGGGCTGCCAGTGCTTATAAATCACGTTACCTTTTCAAAGTGTTGGCCTCACCACCCTTCCTTCGAACGCACGGAGCAGAGAGGCACCGTTGTTTTGTTTAACAGCCAAATAGCCGCCGAACTAAAGCCGGGTGCTGACTTGAATATATTGCTTATGAATTAAAAAACGAGGTGTGACCCAAATGTCTTGGGACTTGTAAATGGATTCTAACCCCACCCCAGAGGAAGAGTCTGAAGCCGGCTTTGAGCGGAGGGGGCCCCTTCGGACCAAAGGCTGGTAAGGGGGGCGGCTTTCAAAGGGGAAAACACTTAGTTAGATGTGTAAGCTTTAGTCAATAAAAAAAAACAAAACAAAAAACCCACAAAAAACCTCATGATTTTGGAGTCATGCCTCAGACAGTTCTGTTCCTCCCAGTTGGTGGCTGTATTCCCAACATAAATAATTACCAAGTGGGACTTTAATTTTTTGCTGGTTGTGAATTATTAGGATTGCAGCTCTGTTATGAATGGAAGAAACTATGATTGATTAGACTCCTCATGAAAATGAGATCGATAACTTGTTCCCTTGGTATGGGTCTGGCCCTGCCACAGAGGTTGGCTGTGGGTTCCAACCCCGTGGCTGCTTCTAGTAAGCCCTGTTCTGGCTTCCTCAGAGGCTTCGCTCTTGTCTTGCCTTTCGTCCTGTCCCTCTTGTCCCTTCATTCACATTTAAGATCATACGGACAATTCCTTTGGTGGAGGAAAACTGTTTCCAAATCCAGAGCAAGGACTTCTAGCTTGTAGGCATGAAGCCAGAACTCACGCAACTTTCACGAAAACTCTGCCCCGCGCGGTCTCCGAAAGGGCACCACCATGCAGAGCGCGCTGTTCAAAACTCCGTTTTAGGATCGGGGCTGGATTCGGGGGGTCCGGGAATGCAGAGGAGTGGGTCATCGTACAGGCTCTTTCGTCTGGCTCCATTCTGGGCTACCACTACCTATTTTGGATTATCAGACGATATTTATCTTCATCTTTCTTGACTTTTAATCCAGAGCAGTTTCACAAATCAAATGCCTGATTGGGATGAGCTTTAACCTGTGGCATTAATACTATGACTCGTCTGGCTTTTGCTTTCAGACCATCTCTGCATCTCCGATAGTTATAATCTTTTTTTTTTTTTTTAAGATTTTATTTATTTGACAGAGAGAGAGGGAACACAAGCAGGAGAGGAAGAAGCAGGCTCCCAGCAGAGCAGGAGCCTGATGCGGGGCTCGATCCCAGGACTCCAGGATCACGCCCTGAGCCGAAGGCAAACGCTTAATGACTAAGTCACCCAGGAGCCCCACCTATCATTATAATCTTCACTCCTTTGGGAGACTTAGGCAAATAGGTTGGAGCAAAGGTGGCAAGGTGGCCAGCCAGGAAGGCCCAGAGCAGTGGGGGCTTGGCATGATCTCTGATCAGGGGGTTGTAGGACTTTAAATAAATGCAGCCGCTGGGGTCTGGGAGGCCCTCTTCTCCGCTCTCTTATTTGCTCGCCCCTGCAAGTGACAAGAAAAGGCAGAGCTGGCATCGTATGGACGTGGCCCAGCTGACCCTTCGGATTTGGTGTGAACTAAACACCAGGCAGGGCAGGAAGGTCGGGAGCCCTCTGGAATAGATTTCCTGACGTCCAGCCTGGCCTTGGTTGGTGAATCTTAACTGTGATTGGATTGGGAGGAATTTACCACTTCGGAAAAAGTTCTGTGATGTCTTATGCAGGATGGGTGGTTTGGCTTCTAGAATTTTCTCTCCGGCCCTGCTTTTGCTCCTGCTGTGCGCATCCTTCCGCTGCCAAGGGTGATAGTGCCCCTTCAAGATTTCACCTTTTTGTCCTCGACCATCTGACCTACAAAATTACCTCTTGTGCGGGCATTTGTCTGTTTACTGTGATGAAGACAACCAGATTCGTAATTGTCTATTCTGTGGTCTATTGAAAAGTGTCGTAGCTAGAGGGACCTCAGCAACAATAATCTGGCTTTTCAGTGCTTCACGGGCTCCTCGCTCCTCACCCTGTTTGTAGTACTTTTGGGGAATGTAGCTTAAAGTACTCTCCTTCCTTTTTAAATCCCATAACCTGAAGCTCTTCTGGTGATTCTCTACACCCCCTTCCCCGCCAAGATTCAAATCTCAGTTTCCTCTGGACATGGAGGCAGCGTCCCTCCTGCCTTTCCACCTGCTGGCTCCCCCAGGAGGGGGGCCGGCTCTCCCATCTGCTGACCAGTCAATTCTCCTCCTCGCTGATCACCTCTGCTTTTGTCCCGTTATCATGTCCGGGGTCTCCAGCTTTTCCGGGGGTCCCCTTGAGCCCTGTCTCATCTCTTCTGTTTGCTTCTTTGCCACCTTTATTCCCATTCTCCTTATTTAGATGGACTTTCTTTAAGGGTTTATTTTGTGGACTCACCACTGTCCCATGATTGCAGAAAATCTGCCTAGAATCTTCTTCTACGCGTACCCAAGCCCTCAGTCGGAGCGCCAGAAGGCTGTTCTCACACGTGGCTCGCAGTCCCCTGGTGGCTGCAGTAAGCTTTCTGATGATTTGCTGATGTCCATTTAAAAACTTAATATATTTAGAAATTTGTTTCATATTTTATAAATAAAACTAGCTCATCACATCCAGGATTTCACAGATGAGGCTAAAATAGATTTTTGATTAAAAAAGCCAATGTAGGGGAAGAGATCTAGCAAATAATGGTAGGGGAGTGGGCTCACCTCACCTGTGAGGGTGGTAGAGGGCTGGCCATGGGCGGACACTCCAAGCAGCCCTCAGCGACCAGTGAAGGGAAGCGGGGTCTGGGAAGGAGGGAGTGTGCTCGCTTCTAACGAGCTAAGCTCTGAGGAGTGTCTCTGGTGCTCTCTAGAAGACGAGGGTAGCCTTCTGGAACCCCCGGGGGCCATCCTTTCAGCTGTTTTCTGAGTGAGAGGAGTTGCCTGGAGCCGCCGTGAGGCGGACCTGTTAGAGGACACACGGTGGCATGGTGGCGGGCTCGGGGGGGCTGCTGGGCACGCACCCTGACAGCCTCCCCAGGGCAGTCTGTTTGGAGCGTGAACGCCAGGATGAGGAGTTGGTGTGGATTTCCTCATCTTTGCTCACTGTGTTGTCACGTCACTAAGAGCCCTACCTGACACCCCTGTCCTAGTTTCTCCCTCTCACTTGTGTCTCCTGCCTACCATTGAGTGCCATCCATCCTACCCAGGATGGAAGGATGGCTTATGGAGATATCCATTTGTGCTTGGCTTACATTTTCCCCCTTCAACCCTTTGCCCAGTGAGTAAGCCAGGGTGTTCCAGACCCTGCTGGGGATCTAACAGATAGACTTCTCTCTCATGAACAGAAGACTGAATTTTTGAGGCCTGGTTCCTGAGGGTGAACATGATCTGTGTAAGCCATTCCTGGCAATTTTGTTCACCTTTGCTAGTGACTGGTGTTTAGACTACCATGTGATCTAGTTTTGCCCAACAAAACCTATGGTAAGTCTTCAAGGGGCTTCTGGGGAAGTTTTCGTTGGTTAATAAGAGAAAGAAGAATGAAGAGAAGTTCCTCCTGCTTGCAAGATTGTGGTCTAAGGTGTGATATTTGGCACTATGGCTGCCATTTTGCCACCATGAGGGGATACATGGACAGCTCCTTCAAGATGAATGAGAAAGTATTAAAGGAGCCTAAGTCTTCATACACTATTGAGTCACCACAGAAGCATTCGGGTTCCTCTGGAGATCTTGTGAAATGAGATAATTAATGCTTTTACTACTTGCATCACTATTTTTTTTTTCTGGCCCAAGTTATCCTAAATGACTCACAAGCACTTTTACTCTCACATGCCCTAGAAGTTATTTTCTTCTGACCAAGGGAAAAGTTGGCGGCAGACTCTACTTACCTTAACTTTTGTTTTCCAAAACCTGAGCACCTAAGGTGTTTATACCTGGAAGGAGGACAGAGGTTGTAGTTGCTAGGAATTCCCGACAAAGCTGCCAATTCCTCAAAGGTGGAGCTGTCCATGGTGTACCCAGGGAGACTAGTCCCGGGACTGGGTCTGCCAACCACACCTGTCCCATGCCTGCCTCCACGGGAACCCTTGGGTTCAAATGACGAGGATATCTGTGAAGCTTGTGATAGGCTGGGGATGGGCTGGGGGTACAAGTCCTTTGCCCATTTTCTGGACACCCCAGAAGCCCCTGTAACCCTAACTGAACTGAAGGAAGGACAGGAGCTCCCAGGTGATGGCTGAGATAGAATTCCTGCCGGTTTAGTAGGTGGGATGCTTGGAGTTGGATTTAATTTGATTTAAGGAAATCCTGAGCCTGCAGAGCAAAAGCTATTCCTGCCTTACCATACTGTGCATCTTGCCACACTGCTCACGATCTATCTGGCCTGAAAGCTGAATTCTTCAGAGTGCGCTTAAATGGGGTAGATGCCAAGAGCACTGGCCAAAGACAAGCGAGGGTCTGAGCAGCTGCACCGTCTTTTGGGCTGGAAAGCCAGCCATTGCCCTTCTTCTGCTAGAACTGCCACTGGGGATTGCCCAAATCATGGGGAACGGGGACGTCCTTCTAGTTAGAGCACAAAAACAATGCCTTTGCTGGTCTTTCTTTTTGTATGAGGACACCATTCATTGTAAATCCTATTTTGAATGTGCTAATTCAGCAATTTAAGATGTTACTCTCTGGTATCCCCTGATGGGTGAGCACTTGGAATAGAATATCAATTGGTATACTTCCCTTACTCTTTAATGTCTTTTTCATAATACATTTATTATAGTTCTTGGCATAATTTTTTTTCTTTCCCAAATGACTGAGGTTTTTTCTTGATGAAAATTTCTAGCACTGCAACTGGGTTTCTTTTCCCGAATTACATTTTTTAAATAAACTTTTATTGTGGAATAATTTTAGATTTACAGAGAAATTGCAAAGATAGCACAGACAGTTCCTCCCCCAGGTCCCCTCTTGTTAACACCTTATATGACCTAGGGTATGTTTGTCGCCACTAAGAAGATAACGCTGTCACATTACTGTTAGCTAAACTATGGACTTTATTCAGGTTTCTCCACTTTTTTTGCCTGTAAATGTCCTTTTTCTGTTCTAGGATCCACTCCAGGATCCCATGTTGTATTGACGCTGTCATAGTTAATTCTGTTTTTGAGATAGTTGTTTCTCCTTTCCGACCCTGTAACACGCCGCTTTCAGTCACTTACCATGTTCCTCTCATGGCCACCAAATGCCATTCCTGTTATTGAATAGATAAGTCATATCAGATAATATTTATTTAATAAAGTTCCCAACTCCTACACAGTATCAGCGAAGCTCGTAAAACTTTGATGGAATTTAAAGACAGACTGGGCCATGAGCCAGGTCATCAATGTAACTTCAGGATACGATTTGGTGAAAAATATTCCCCAGAGAACACTGTGGAAGGGAGTATATATAAAACCTCAGGAGTTAAAGTATTTTTTCTTTGCATGCAAATTTGGAAATTTCAATATTCCTTCCTGTTTATGGGCAGAAAGGTTATGAGGCAACTGGCTTCGTATTTTTATCCTTTCTGTAAAAAGATTAGCATATGCTGCCTTTAAAATGCTCTTAATAGTTTTTAATATCCATAGACTTTCATATATGATTGTCTAAGTAATCCAATTGGGAAATTAATTGCTTGATCTTATAAGTTTCTAAGTATAAGGCGTGGGAGGGATATCAGAATGTAATTCTGTTTGATGGTATCTTGAGATAGACTCACTCTTGGAATTGATTTTTGGGTCCATAGGCACCAGCTGTGATATCACGTACAACTGGGGAAGGCTGACCTTGCCTTTTGATACTATACGTCCACATTCACATCGTGACTACATTTGGCTTCGTAAAGTTGTGGAACAAAATTACAAAGTGAACATGAGGTCCATAATCAATTATTTTGTCTTTGTGACACCATGTCTGACCCATGAGCTCCTCTTCTCACCGAATGGCCTGTGCTTTCCTAGAGTCACACACGTACTATTATTACCCCAGCATCGTAATGGAGACCTCCCTGGGTACCACTCTGCATGGGGATCTGGGTCAGTCTCATCCTGAGAGCTATGAATAACATGGCACCAGCCCCCATATTTGAGCACTGCTGTGTTATTTTTCCTGGCTTTCGATTTTCCCCTCAACTTACATTCTCTTTAAGAGGCAGAGAGAGTTTTCACGTGCTGGGTATTTGACTCTAGGTTAGATCAGCTTCCTCTTCACGCCTTTGGAGACCCCAATCCTTTAAAAGCCACCTCCTTCTGTGAGCTTTCTCAACTACCCTCTCTAGATAAAACCTCTCCCTCCTCAAATCCCCGTAGACCTAAGATCAGACTTGTTCATTTCTTGTGAATCACAAACTTCTTTGGTGGGTTTTCCATTTTCCTCAGATGTAGATCTGCTCCCATCCCCGACCCACTCTTCAGTCTCATAGCCTGCAAGACTGACGGAAGCTGGCGGATGTTCTGTGCGTGGCCTGTAGCTGGTAAGGGCAGCATTTCTGGAGTATCTTCTGGGCATCAGACATCACCCGTACCCACATGGATCTCATGAATCCTCCCATGACCCTGTAAGACTGATTCTCCTATTTCCCCCATTTTGCCTGAGAGCAAACCAAGAAGTGAAATGGTTGGTCTGGGCTGCGCGCCTGGTCAGAAGCCAGAACAGGACCCACTTATGTTAGGAGTCCAGAGTCGGAAGTAAACTTGTCTCCCGGGAGCAGACCTGAGCCCAGCGCCCAGCGAACATACAATATATACTTTTAGCTTTATCAGTCTCATGCCCTTTCTTAAGCAAGGAGGAACTCACTCTTCTAAAGCACATTATGGCCACATAATACAGTCTCCAGTATATTGTTTAACTGCCCCCTGATCTTTGAGTGACTTTATTGTATTACCTACTGTCATTCTTACATTCTGAAATTGATTTTGGAGCCATTAAATCTTCCCTTGGAACAGAATAATATGGTGTTCCAATGTTGCCAAGATCTCTCCATCCTGCACAGGCAAAGAGGAAACTCTTCAAGCTCTTGGAAGTTTCCTGATCATTTTCCCTGGTGACATTGGGGAGCTAGGACCAACACCCTTCTTGGCACCTCCCTCCGGGTTGTGGCCCCTTCCAAGAGCAGAGTCCCCGAAGCTGCCTTTGAATAGTTGGGTTTCCCTAGAGGTGGGTGGCTGCATCTATCTGCCTGGGTGTGGGGTGGCAGGATTTTCCTGGGGGTTCGTGTGGACATTTCTGGAATCATGGGGCCACAGGAGGAAGAGTCATTGGCTTGGCTGAGCAGCAAAGTATACTTTGAGTCTCTGATTCTCATGGTTTGGGGGGCTCTCAGGTGGGTCAGCCTGAGCTTCGGTCCTTCCAGACTTGACCATTCCCGGGTCTCTCTTCATTTGGACCAAGCTACATCTGAGTGTTGCAGATGGCTGGGCGACCCTCAGTGGCACGTGGCTTCTTGCACCTGATGGGAAAACATGGAAGCATGAGCTGGGCACTGGCTGCATCTCAGAGAGGCACAGGGTGGAAGAGAATTAATTAAGGTCACCTTAACCTTCTCCTGTGCCCCGATCTAGAGCCTGATATGTCTTGGTAGTAGAATTAACTGGCTCTTTGTGGGCATTGCCATGTCCCCCATTGGCATAGACATGCCTGGTGGGTCCTGAAGATCATTCTGGAGCGAGGCTGGCAGCTTGTCTGACCATGAACATCAGGCAGGCACAGACCTCTGGGGTTGCCCCGTGTGAGTGATTTCTCCTGTGTCCTCTTGTCTGTGGGACAGAAGGAAATTCATTCCCCCCTCCTCTGTCTCCTTCCCTTCGATCTATTCATGCCCTGTTAGCCGAGCTTGGTACTGACTGAAAGTGGGGTCACGTCCCACCCACTGCACCAGCCAGGGCACAAGAGGGGCCCTCCCAGAGAGTCATCGTCTTTACAAAGAAGCCACTTGCCTACGCCATCTGATGCCTTATCCTAGCAGACTGTGCGTTCCTGTTCAGGCATCTACCTCCGAAAGGAGTTGCCTGGCATGAGTCTTGTTGCTCACGGCCGAGGGTTGGCCACATTGTTCTGGGTTTTGCTCTGGTGACATGGCCAAAGTGAACACTGGAGTAAAAATCATTCCTTATGTCTGTCAAGCACTTTGAACTGTTTCAAAGCCTTTTTAGGCCTATTATTTTATTTGATCTTCATAACATCCCCCAGACATCAAGTCCCGGAGCGGTTAATTGACCTTCCGGGGGTCACAAGTAGGAGTGGAGCGAGATCGGGGTCTCCCCACTGCCTGTCCCTGCCTTCATCTCTGGAAGGACTGGGTCACTGCCATGCCGTCTGGGGACCCGCTAAGACATTCCATGGTAGCCCCCAGTGGTGAAGGGAAGTCAGCCCAGTGTTCCTGAGGAGCTCCACAGCGAGGGCCCACAGCGGGCCCCGCATTTCTGGAGGGTCACCCCCAGGTCACAGCCTTGGCTGCCTGGGGACGTTTCTGCAGCGTGACAGGTGTTTCATGAGTGGGTCCTGGAGGCTCCGGATGTGAGCGGAAGTCTGTGTCCCCTCCTCTGCCTGTCCGCTTCCTGCCTCTCACCTACTCCACTCTTGGGAGCACATGCTGCTTCCGCAGGGACAGGGCACAGTGTCTCCTTTCCCTTGTTTCTGCTCTGGAGGAGGCTTTGTGGGCAGGGTCCCGGGCTGCTGAGCTAGCAGGGGTGGAGGGAACAATGAGGGGCTGGGTGGCAGGTATTCCAGTGGGAAGAGTTGGGAGCATGAAGCAAAAATGAAATATGCATGCAAATGTGCAGGAGGAGGGATCGTGGGGCCGCATTTGCCTAGTGTTACGCTAATAAGGTGAGACATCAGGATGATGGGTGCCCAGCATCAGAAATGAGTCTTGGCATGGGGGGGGGGGAGAGATGGAGAGACCCAGCGGGCTACCCCAGCCGAGGGAGGTGGGCCGCCCAGCACCAAGGCCCGCCCTCCCTGGGGCTGCCAGGGGCGCCTGCACAAAGCTGCTTTCTCCAGGCGCCCAGGGAGTGAGCCCGAGCCCGCTCCCGGGCTCGCCACGTGGCGGCAGCAGCTTTGAACATTCCCAACTACCAGCCACTCTGTAGCCGAGACCTGGCAGAAAAAAACTTGCCTATTAACAGAGGACATCTCAAATTTGAAGCCGTTTAGGAGAGAAATCCTGTTTTAACATGAGTCCAAAGTTTCCATTTATATTCATATTCAAATTTATCTCTAGAAAATAATCCCTATAGTTAAGACTCGGGGGGAAAGTAATTGATAAAGAATAGAAATCACGGCCAGGGTGGAACAAGCCTTAGAAAGTCACAGTATGTGGCCGGTTTTCTGAGTGGATGAAACTGGGCTTATCGTGGATGCCAGGGGGGTGTCTGAGCTAAATTAAGTCATGAAAGAAGATAATACAATGTACCAACATTTTAAAGTAATTTCATCATGAAAACTAAAAATTTGGAAGAAAACAGATATTTTACTTAATAGAAACCATCTGTACCGTACAGTAGGCAAATTGTGTAAAAATGAATAAAACTGTCTCTGGAGGAGAATGGCTCAGGCACCAGCTTATATAATGAAGACGTATATGGGCCTTTTAGCATTTGCATTGTCTGTTAGAGGAGGTAAATCGCACCCGAGTATAAGGGAAACAGTTACACATTTTATTACCATCATATGACTGATAACAAGTGCAGCAATAGAAATACTGCAGAGGAGATGCGGCTCTGTTCCCAACTCCAAACGGCCCTCTGCTCCGGAGCAGTCCTGACGTCAGGCTAAATCTTGATCGCGCTTTGGGTCACCAGGATCTTTTTTGTCTAGTTACTATTGCTTTAGCGGCTGGTACCCACAAGGACCATCTTTTAACTCGTTTAGGCTCCAAGTGTGTTACTTGATTTGATTTGGCGGCACCGGGGAAGGAGCTCATTTAAACACGTCTGGAGTGGCTTTCACGCTGGACTTTTCGGCTGGAAGGATCCAGGCGGATGATCTGAAAAGCGTCCCTTTTCTCCTGTTGACCTGCATCAGAATGCATTTATTTGACAGGATACTTTTGTTCTCTGTAAGAGAGGCTGGCTCATTCCTCTCTGCAGCTGAAGGTCGAGTGGCCACATTTTTCAAAACAGGCACTTGTTCCTAATCTGCAAATTAACTAAATAATCACAACTGCTAATTATACAGTATCAGGCCTGGAATACATAGGGCTTGAGTAATAATCAGCTTTTTAAATTAAGTTGGTGACAACCACTATTAGCTGCTGTGATTTAATAATCCCAATAAATGTGCACATTTTAAAAAGGGGCTCTTTGTAATTTTTTTCCCCAGCATTTGCAACTGAATCTGTTAATGAAAAGAGAACACAACAGTTTTATGTTACAAATGATGCCATAATAGGTAAATAAAAGGGCTCCTCCAGAAGCTATTAATGATCGAGATGCCGGGAATAGGAATTGGAGAGGCGAGGCGGAGCGACTCGAAATCAAGTTTCTATTTCTGTTTGTTATGATGAATTAAGGCCAGAAGGAGAATCTGATTCCTTTTGTATATTAAGCATTTTGGGGCAATAAGAAACAGACCCCATTAACAAATATGTAAAGTCAAAATATCTCCCAGAAGATTTAGACTTTGGCAAATTTAGAACAAATGAGATGCAATTTTCTACCTCATATGCTCGCCCGGTTTTACCTAATATTATTATAATGTATTGGCACAAACGGAGGCCCCGCGCCGCCTGGAAGTGGGGTGCGCGCCTGGGTGGCAGGTGGGGGAGCCTGGAGGGTCCAGCCCTCCACCCCCCCCCCAGGGACGCGGCATCCCGCCCCCCCCCCCCCGCTGGGAGGCCCCGCCCCGCTCCCCCCCCCCCACTTCCCGCCGGCAGCCGGCTCGCGCGTCCTGGGGCGCGGGGGCGCGCGCAGCCGGGCTGGGATGGCTCCGGCGGGGTTGGCGGGGTTGGCGGGGACCCCCACCGGCCGACTGGCGCCCTCCTCCTGCCTCTCTCCCCACTGCTGATGGCTCTGTTTTTTTCTAGTGGTCAATTGAAATTTTATGGCTAAGTTATTTAAAAGAGACTCTAGAAGAACGAAATGAGGGAAGGATGATGGAAATGCCGCCTGTCTTTTACAATAATTACTCTTGATAGCAATTTGAACTAATTTGCATTAAAAACACCCATTTAACCAATCTGCTGAAAAGGGCGACTTCACGTATACTGTTTTGTAAGACCTCAGGACACTTTTTTCTTTCCTCGGAATAGGAATTTAGTTTAAATTAGGGGCGTAGCAGAGGGCATTCTAAATGCTCGTCCCCGCCTGCGGTGGGGCCCTGCCTCCGCAGCTACCCGCGCTGTGTTCGGGAGATTGTATTTCAAGGCAAAATGGGCCAGTTTCTCCTGATTGGTCCTTTCCACCGGCAGCAACTTTAAAGGGCGAGGGCAAAGGTCAGAGGCAGGATTCCAGGCTCTGTTCTCTTCTCAGCTCAACTCTGGACGAAATCCCTTCTCCTCTTCCTGGCTCCGGCTTTACATCAGAGCAGGGAAGGTAGTAACAAAATGCCTTAGTCCCCTCACTGGGCAAGGCCTTCAGAGTGTGTGCGTTTATAATCCGAGCGGCTGTTATTAGTAACCAGACATGGATGGGCTTCGGTGGGGTGTGACTGCCCCCTACATTAGGACAACGGAGCACGAGAGGCTCGGTTCCACCCCCAAGGACAGCGGGGCTGCTGGGCTGCTGGGCTCTGGGCACTGGACGGCAGCTCCCTGTCATTCAAGTGACAGCGCAAGCCGAGTGTGGACAGTCCCCGCTCCATCTCCCTCGTTTTGCGTCCCTGGTGCCCTAACTGCTGCCTGCCTCCCCAGCAGGCTTATTTCAAAACAAGCCATGGCCGTCCCAGGTAGTGACCATTTGGACCCTTACTGTTTCTCCTTAAGTTTTCTTCCTTTCTGCCATTATGTTTTGTTTTGTTTTGTTTTGTTTTTACTTGAAAGTATTTAAATCTAAAACTCAGAGAGGGGAAGTGTGGAAATTCAAAGCAGGCATTTTTGCCAGGCAGTCAGCTATGTTCCGGGCGTGGTGTGCACGAGGTGGAAAATAGAGTCAGGAGCTCACTGAGCTCGATTTCGAAGAACCTCCTAGTCCCTCGAGTTGCAGATGGTGAAACTGAGGCCCCTTGAGGACAGGTGTGCACCCAAGGCAAGCCAGGTGGGGGGCCTGGGCATTTTTCAGTGTTCTCCTTTATTTGTGTCAATCCTTAAAGTGACCACGTTCTCTGTACCCATACTTCACACACTCTGAATATGGAACAGAATTTTTGGGATCAGAAGTTATGGCGAACTCAGCTGAAAGCCAAGTGCATACTATCTTGCCCTTTCCCTCGGCTTTGTTCTTACCCTGGCCCTTCCAGCCCCCTCCCCCTCCCCTTCCTTTTTCCTTGCCTTTCTATTCTGGGCTGGCTCCTGGCTTGCTTTCCCTTAAGCTGACCTTCTGATTTGTGGTTCACTGCCACAGAGAGTTCACAGCCCCGGGTGCCTGCAGGGCGGGCTGGACAGGAAGCCGAACCCCATGGGAGGGGAGCATGGGGGTGCCAGCTTGCCAGTGCAGGGCGCAGGTGGGGTGCGCCGAGGTGCAGGGGTAGCAGGGGCGTCTTTGTGCTCCCCGCCTCCTGCCAGAGGGCCTTCTGGCTGTGGTGGGTCCTACCGAGGCCAAGAAGGTGGCTGGGCCAGAGAAAGAAAGAAGAAAGGAAAGGATGGAGGGCCGCTCCTTCTGCCAAGCGGCGGAGAGCGGCGCCTTGCTTTTGCTCCTTTTGGCCACAAGATGGCACTCTTAAGCTTTACAAGGAGTTGGGTGCTGGGAGCATAAAAGTGACATTCCACCCTTCCCCAGCCTCCTCCTCCAGAGAGGCTCGCAGGGAGGCAGGAAGAGGGGAGGAGAGCTGGAGGCCTCCTGGACGTTTCCTGGCGCCCACAGCGTGGGGCCCCGCTGTCCCCCTGGGCGGTCAGGGCTCCCAGAGACCCACGGAGCCACTCCTCTCAAACGCAGGAATTGCGGTGTGGTCCTCAGCGAGGCCCCTGCAGCTGGATCTCAGGCTTTGTTTCCTGAACAGGCAGAAGCAGTGAGCAGAGCAGGCTCTGACCCACGAAGCTGCCTCAGGCCGGCCACTGCGAATGCGCTGCATCCCGTCCTCGGGCCACGATCCGATGGGAGGCCCTGCGTTGCTCACCCACTGCTGGTTCAGAGCTGTGCTGGCAAAGATTCCCTCCTAGCGAGGCCTCTGGGTGTCTGGAATGCTCCGGGTCCCGGGTGGGAGGTGGTAGTGAGGACCCTGAGCACACCCAGACCCCTTCTCCCGCAGGCCTTCCCATGGCCCCATGCATCCCCCAGGGAGGGAGAGGGTGGGCTGGTGCTCTCATTGTCTCTTGGGGCCAGGATTAGGGCAGGTGATGGCCAGAGCTGGGGCGCTGGGGAGACAATGGGGTCAGATGGGCCCCTGTGATAACTGTGTGTCTCGGGAGCTAAAGTGGAGGGTTTTGGATGCTCCGGAGGAGGGGCAGGGAGATGGGGTCCAGGGCCACAGGGGATGGTGCTGGGGCTGGGTGGAAGGCTGCCAGGGAGGCAAGGGTGAGAGGTCAGGGTGCCAGAGGCTTCACACCCGTCAGCCGCGGGCCAAGGGGTGATGCAGGCGAGGTCTCTGCATCTCAGTGCAACCATCTGTAAAAGGACCATAAGGATCAAGTCACATTTAGAATTGTGGGTCGCACAATAAACGTAAACTAGAACCGATGAGGAAAGGCCAGGATCCAGTGTGGGGTGGGGGTAAGCTCTGCTGCTTGAAGCTTCTGTTTGGGCTTATCTGTACACGTACACATAGGCTGGCTCTCACACGCACGCACACATGCACACACGCACACACATGTGGATGCACATGGATATGCACCTATGTGCACACATCAGGCCATGAAGTGAAACAGTGTGAAAGCACCAGCCACGTGCTTGGAAGGCCGCAGGTGCGGGTCATGACCCCGGCTTGAGCTCCGCGACTCCGGGGCCCCCGTGGCTCGGCCACTGCTTAGCCAGGGGACCCTGCACCATCATGGCTCCCCTCTCTGAGCCTTGCTGGGAGGTGGGCGGCTCATGGCCGCTTCCGGGGTGCAACTGGGCAAGTTGCATGGGAGACCGATCGGTAGCACTTTGCTTTCCTCCAACTCTGATGTTCACTCAGACTTTGCAAACCGCGCCTCGCTAGCCACGCTGGCGTCCAATCGCGCTGCTCCTGTCAGGACACCCTGGCATCCAGGTTCCCGTCACATGGCACAGTAGCTCAGGGAGTGTGCGTTAGCGCAAACTGAGGACCTTTGTAGACCTGCCCACGGGGTTCTTGCTGTGTAAGCCGTGCCCTGGATAACACTTTTTCAAGAGCGTAAGCGCCCCGTCCCCTGCAGCCATGGGAGCCCTCCTTTTCGTGGTGTTCTTTCAAGCCATGTCCACCTGCACACGGCTTCCTCGAGCTGGACTATTTTAACTTGACTGGAGACATGCTGGCAGGTCCTGGGGGCGGTGTGGAGAGAGGGCTTTGTCAGATCGAAGGAGCCATAAGGACAGGATGTACAGGGAGGACTCCAGGGCTATGAGAGACCAACAAGTTGGCAAAGGGGGAGCGGCCGCGGGGGGACGCCAGGGCGGATCAGGTCAGCGCTCCTCTCTGCTCTGAATGTCAGTCACATCTCTGAGAGGTACAGCCGACTCCTTCTGTCCTCGCTCACTGATTGGCTTTGGCGAAGGTCTGTATGACTGGGTTAGACAGAGGTGTGGATGTTGCCTTTGTTTCTCATAAGGACCAGACTGGCAAGAAGGCAGAGTCCCAGGCTAGGCAGAGTCACGGGGTGGAGGCGGCACTTCCTTCCCAGGGACCTGCCTCTCGGGCTCCGGCACGGCCCGGCTGCTGAGCCTCTCCCCACCAGCTGAGCTGGCCGCTCCGACCCCCGGCCGCCTGTATCCCTCAACTCTGGCCAGTCTTCTGGGATTTCCAGCACGTGCCCCTGCCGTGGTTACAGGAATAGAGAAACCCTGAGCATTTGGAGGTCTAGACTCCAGCCCCGGTCTAGCTCCCTGGGACACCTGGGACAAGTCTGTGCCCTGGTCTCAGTTTCCTCCTCTGAATAACAAAGAGGTTATGTGGAATCGTAGATAGGCCCTACGTGGCTCTGCAAGCCACCGGCTCTGGGGCTGGCTTGCGGTAGAAGTTATTCATCTGCTTTCCCACCACGTGGACTTGGGTCTTAATGTCTCCCCCTGATCCCGGTTTTGTGGTTCACAGCTTTACTTCAAATCAGACCCGAGCTCCTCGCAGTTTAATTCACAAAAGCTTTGGTCTGACGATTGGGATCCTGGCTTGGACGCCCTTAGCCCTGTTTCTGATCCAATGAAAACTTTTTAACGTTCAAGGATGTCATGCAGTCATGTCCCTGGAGTTTCCCTATTGGTTTTATAATCAACGTCTCTTGACCAACTAAAAATTGATATTCAGCCCAAATGCATTCTTGTCAAACTGCATAATTTTACCTGCTGGTTCTCTGACTTTTTTCTATGTTATTATAGATAACATTTAAGTAGCATTGCTTTAATTGTGTTTGCAGAACATTATTTCTACAAGATACGAGAGGGCGTTTTGCAGGGACGTGGAGGAGTGTTCCCTAATACAATCTATTTGGGAGGCACGAGTCAAATACATTTGGACTGATTTCATTCGTGCGGACCTTTTCCAGAGCTTTATGTAAAGAGCATGGGGGGGTGGGGTGGGGTTCAAAGCCCGGGACTCCTCCAGCTCTGCCTCTGCCCTGCGGGGACGTTGTGAGTCCACAGTCAGGAGCTGAAGTACGTTCTCTTTGAGGTCCTTGTCAAGTTCTTCCTCTCCCTAACTTTCTGTTCTATAGTTTTGGCTCATCTTCTCTTCTTCCTTATCAATTAAGAGGATTTTTTGTGCATTTACAATATATGAGATATTAATTCATATACTGTGGGAGGACCAAATGTATCAGACATGGCCTCTGCCCTCCTAGAGGTTACACTCTCCTTGGAAAGGAAGGGCATGCCAAGAGCTTCCCGGTGATTCAGGTCACCTATGGGACGCTATGTGATTGGAAGGAAGTATGGAGGGGGAAGGACAGTGGTCTGGGCCTATGATGGAGGTTTGGACCTTAGATGGGTATCATAAAAAGGTTGTATTTGGAAGATGGAGAATGTGGGGAAAGTACTCGAGTGGAGTGCACCAAGGGGGTGGAGGCAGAAGGATGAGGATGGGGTGGTGCAGCTGACGTCATTTCACGGGGCGGTGGTGGGAACATTTCACCCCAGGGCTACAAGGGGTTAAGTCAGGTTTACCTACATCGGCTTCCTCTGCCTCGTCATGGGTTCTTCCTGTCTGTCCATCCTCACGGCTCAGGCTACTCCCTTCTACCCGAGTTGACTCATTTGAACCTTCCCCCAATAAAGGTCACCCCATTCTAGTCTTCTGTAGAGTGTAATCACTGGTATGTCCCCTTCTAGCTCACGAGTGAGAGCTTTGAAGGACGTGAGGCAGCCTCAGGATGTCTCCTGGTGGCATTGTCCTGCTTTCTCCCTGGCTTTGTTCTGAGGTGCAGACGTGGGGACATCGAAAGTTCTCACGCTGGTATGTAGCTTCGGGGACCGATGTCAAGAGTGATACTACTTTGTCATGCTTGTAAGAACTGAGGCACTGCAGGATGGAGAACGTCTCTGTGACAACTCCAGTCTCTGGGATGGGTAGAGTCACATAAAGCAATTTTAAACATTAATTCACTCCTTAATTTATTCCACGAATGCATTTATTTGAGCCCCTTTCACGTGCTGTGCACTTGTGACACAGAGGGGAAGGACAAAAGCAGAGTCTTTGTTCAGGACGCTCATGGTTCGCTGAGAAAGACGGACAATGCACGAATAAAGTAAAATACCGCGCAGCACACGACACGCTGGACTCCGCCCCCATTCCCTGTGCCACGCTCCAAGCCCTATGCCGGATGCTCCGTATTCCTTATTTTCTTTTCCATTAAATGCTCATAACAATCCTTTCCGAGCTAGTGTCTTTAGTCCGAGGGTCACATGGTTATGTATTTTCCAGCTGCAGAAACGAAAGGACAAAGCAGGTGAAGACTTCCTCCCCCTGATTCTGTGGTGTTTGCTCTCATTTGAGGGTCAGGGTCACGATCGATATGGGAGTGAAGGTTCTGGACACAGAGGAGAAGGTAACGCTGCCTGGAGATCCAAGGAGAACTTCATGGACAAGGAGACATCTGAGTTGGGTCTTGAAGGACAAGGAAGAGTTTTTAAGGTATGAGTTTGGGGCAAGAAGGGAAAAGCAGTTTTGGAACAGGGACTCACCGACATGTGGAAAGGCTACAGGTCAGAGAAAAGGGGATTAGGGATCTGTGAGCGTTAAGTCTAGTGCCGGGTGGGATGCTTGGGGTGGTCTAGAAGGAAGAAAGCTGTGGGCCGAACAGGCCTATTGTGAAGGTTCTTATATGTCAGGGGAGCGGTGTGTACTGTAAGCTTCATGTGTATATGAACTGGGTTTTCAAAAAAAAAAAAAAAAAAAAAACAGGAGCCCAGCACGGGGCCTAAACTCACAACCCCTGAGATCAAGACCTGAGCTGAGATCAAGAGTTGAACCTTAACCAACGGAGCCACCCAGGAGCCCTAATAACGTATAATTTAAGCCGAGGAGTTACATGAATGTTGCTCCTCTTCTCCCCAGCTTTACTAAAACCAAGTCACCTGGGGTTATGTAGTGGGGGGGGGGGGCGGGAAGCATGGCGCACATCATGGCTCCTTCTGTTGGGAGAGTTACCAGCAAGCCTTTCCATGGCACATCCCCTCCTCTCCGCCCCCGGCCAGCCCACCTGTCCACAGTGGCACTGTTTCATTGAGCAGAACTGTCCCAAAAGTCCCGCCAACTCCCCAAAAATTAAGCATAGAATTACTATAGGTAATTCCACTCCCAGGTATGTGCCCCAAGGGATTGAAAACAGGGACAAGTATTTTTACACCGATGCTTATAGCAGCAAAATTCACAATAGCCAAAAGGTGGAAACAACCCCAACGTCCATCCGTAGACGGATAGATGAACACAACATGGCAGACCCACGCAACGGAACGTTATTGGCCATCAACAGGAAGGAAGCGCTAACACCTGCTACAACGTGGGTGAGTCCCGAAGGTATCATGTGCAGTGAAGGAAGCCACCACCAAAGGCCACAGATCATATGATCGCATTTCTACGGAAGGTCCCGAATCTGCAAATCTGCAGAGATGAGAGCAGATCCATGGTTGCTGGGGGCGGGGGGCGGGGACTGGGGAGTGACTGCTAATGGCTACAGGGTTTTATCTGCGGACGGTGGAAATGTTTTGAAACTAGGCAGAGGTGATGGTTGCACAATATTGTAAATCTAATCAATGCTATCGAATTGTGAATACTTTATGTTAAGTGAATTTTACAGCAATAAAAAAAAAAGCCCCCATCAACACCATGCTTTGGTGAGCACTGCCTGTGGACTTGACAGGAAGCAGCATGGCCCAGAGCTTCCAGTGGGCAGTGGGTGTCCAAGGGTCCCGAGAGGCCCTGTCCCATTCTTGCCCCAGAGACCATCCCGCAACACCCCCCCCGGGAAGAAAGGGTTCTTTACCACGTGGAGTGGTTATTTCCAAGTTGACCCTTTGACTCTGTAAATCACTTTCTTGAATGCAAGATAGTAAAGGGCAAAAATTATTCCTTTTCTATTCTTTTAATTGCCAGAATCAATAGGCATAATTGATTCCAATTGAGAAAGAGTCTCCAGGTAACATTTAGGAAGAATCATTGAGATCAGCACGCGGAGAGTGACCACCTGCTGCCCTTTGGGGGTGTTGCCTTTGGGGTCCTGGCCCTGGAGCTGGCCGCAGTGGTCAGAGTGGGAGAGACTGGAGGTATGGCCTTGGGGTGGTCCTTTGGACAGACCCTGGCCACTTCTGCTCGTGTGAGGTCAGTCAGAGGATTGTGCCCTGAAATTACGCTGGGAGATGGGGATTCTGCCTTCTACCCCTAATGGTCCGGGGCTGGGCAGGAGTCCCTGAGCAGTGGCTAGACCCTGGGAGCACCCAGGCTGGCCTGGATCTCTTGCTCAGCTTCCTCTGTCAGAAGCACCTCTGACAGGTGGGGCTGGGGCCTGGTGGACTTATCTGCTGAGACCCCCTTGCAGAGGGAGTTTCCTGCCACGCACCTGGCATGCTCGCCTTGGATGGAGTTTCCTGCCACACTCCTGGCATGCTCGCCTTGGATGGGATGGCGACCCTCTCCTTTGGGTGTCTCTTTTCGGGTATTAGCCTGGGTGGTGTGAGGCAGGCACCGCATGGCATGCTCAGAGCCCATCAAGGACTCCCTGGTCCACCTGAGCCCTTCTGTAACTTGGCCAGTTTCCAACCCAATACTTGGGGAGTAATATCTAAAAAAAAAAAAAAAATGTTGTTGACTCCTCATATCCGACATTGGTTAGACAGCTCATCAATAGGATTGGGGGACAGGATTGATCTTTCACTTATAATGCAGAACATTGAATGGATGGCAAAAGTGCTTTAAAAAGGGGCCCGTGGAACACTTGGAAAATATTAATTAGTGTGCTGAAGCATCCTGCATATCACAGTGAAACTGCTCCGGGGGGTTGCTCGGGATGAATTATTAATAAGAATCCCTTTCCACCCTGTACTTCCCGCCCTGATTTTCTGGGAGAGGGTGTAGGTTGGGTGTCTGTTACATACATTTACACTCATTTCATGCAATTGGGGAGATAGATGGGGTTATGCAAGTTTGGGGCCCGCGTGTCTAGGAAAGACGATGTCCCCCAAACACCGAGAACAGCCAAGGCAGGACACAGGCAGTGTTAGAAGCGGCTGTGTCGGGTTTGGTACTTTGTATTCCAACTGGAAACCAAATGGGTATGGCTTTTGGACGGGAGTCTAGGTTTCTAAAGGATCCAAGCCAGAAGGAGGATGGCAAGGCTCAGGGATTAGCAGCTTTTCCGAACACTCAGAAAAAAATTCGGAGCCTCTGTCTGCAGAGACCCCCACTTTGCTTGTTACCACCAGTGGGAGAAACCACCGTTCCCCTCCCAGGTGATCTCGACTGTGTTTACGGAGCGGCAGCAAGAGCTCGCCACAGCTCACCAAAACACAACATCCCCTAAACACGGTGGTGGGCGGATTCCAAGCTGAGAGGGAAGCCTGCTTTTTCCTGTTTTAAGAAGCACAGATTTGTAGACATATAAACATATCAGTAAGGGAATTTTGCTTTAAACTCTTAAAACTAATTCAATCGAGGATGATAGAAGCACTTATAATTCTGCAAAATGGAGCAACAAGGATCAGGGGGTTCATCTAGTTATTCCGAGCATTCCTCACCTTGGAAATTAGCCAAAGCGTGCATTCGCGGGAGTGCCTCGGACGCCCCGTTTGTCTGCTTTGTTCCCTCCCCACCCCTCTCGTTTCACACTTTGCACTTACGGACTCCATATCTCTGTTCTTCACAAAATACGTGCAGATATTTTAGCTTGGCTGAAAACAGTCAAAAACGAGGTCGGGAATGATGGAGATTTTCGACATTTCGGAACTGTAGACAACCGGATGAAATGGTCAATTTTCCACTTTAATTTTATTGGTGTTCGCTGTTTTCAGGGTATAAAAGAAATGGCCTTTCCAGTTTAAAAAGGAGCAAGTCAACTGGACTTCTTTGTTCAGTGGATTTTACAAGGATGACTCTGGTCTGCCTTACAAATGGTGTTCCCCCCCCGCACCCCCTCTAAAGTTTGAGGTGTCATATCGGACTCCTTTGTTTCACCCTTCAGGGAAAACCACAAACCATAAGCTTAACTGCAATTTTCATGTTGACAACTTCCTGCAATTATGATAGGAGCAGATCATTAGCAGAGCCCGTGTTCTGGCAGGAAGGGAAGCGAGGAGCCCGGCGCGGCTAGTGAAGCAGGGACAAGGATGCCCCAGCTTTGTGGGGAGTTAGGAGAGCGGCGTGGTTTCCGAGGCTCCATCCTCGCGCCTTGTGGACGTTACTGCTGCCACGTCCTCTTGAGCGGGCTCTGGCGCCGACTGATTAATATTTCCAACACGTAGGTGACCTCCAGACCTTCTCAGACAAATTTCTCTCCCTCCATCTTTCTCTTTCCATGCCTTTCCCTCTTGGAAAAAAAGAGAGAGAGAGAGAGGAGAGAGAGGGAGTTCTCAGCTAAGGGTCTTTATAAAATTTTACATCTCTGGTGTGAGCTTATTATTTTATTTACGTCATTTCATCAGAACTAAGCCCAGATTTTAAGGAGAAAAATTAGCTCTGCAAAACAGGGAGAGCCCTATCTGGCCTCCTCCCGGGAGTGCTTGCTAAGGATCCTGTTTTTCGGAGAGTGTGACATGGCCAGCCTGTGGGCAGAGGCTGCTGCCCGTCTCTGGTGCAAACGGAGCCAACAGCCAGAAAGTGGCAGGAAGTGGGGCCCTGAGATGCGGAGGCCACATCACCACCTCCTCCACGGACAAAGGAGTCTGCAGCGAGCAGTTGTGTGTGTGTGTGTGTGTGTGTGTGTGTGTGTGTGTGTGTCAGAGGGGCCTGCTAGAAATTGCAAAGTTTTATTTTTCTTTATTGTTTGGTGATGATTTAAATACCCCATCAATGCCAAAGCATCAACAGAAAGAAGCCCGCATTTGGCTTTTGTTATCAGGGAAGAGAATTAAGGTTATTTTTTTCCTTGACTTTTTTTTTTTTTTTGAACAGCCCAGTACCTTGGCTGGATTCCAGTTCAGGTAATTACATTCTGTCTTCCTAAATTCCCTTGTAACTCCAATTGGGCAAGCTGCTCTTCACTTCCCTCCTAAAAGCTGATGTGCGGGGTGCCTGGCATCAAATGGGGTGGCATTCCAATAGTGGGTCCCAAGGTGTTCCTCTGGAAATGCATTTCGAGCGGCTTCTGCACGCAGGGCTTGTGTGCAAATGGAAATAGTATTATTTATTGCCCTTCTCCATCAGCAGCTGCCAACCCGAAACTATCTCTGAATGACATTTTAAATATGAAGGCCAGGGTCATTAGGATGATTAGATACAAGGGTCCGTTTTGTTCACCTCTAGAATTATTGGGTGACAGGAAACAGAATGGGGAGAGAAAAGGCAAGAAACCTGGTCCCATCCCGGGGAATATTTCCTTTCCTGTGTTTCATGTTTCACAAAACGGTTCTTTTTGTGTGTGTGTATTTGCTTTTTTTTTCCCCCTCTCTCTCCTGGTTAAAACTTAGGAGGCTTATTGAGCTTTTTGTTTTTGTTTTTAGGACTGCGTGGGCATGGGAGTGTTTTCCATTTGTAGGAATCAAGTGACATCCCCTTTTAAAGAAAATTCTGAGAGTCAATTCATTTAAAGTTAATTCTTCGAGTATTTATCAAGTACCTGCCGGGTACCAGGACTTGTGAACGGGCTCTTTTGACCACAAAAGCGCTTACTGTTTTTATCCTTTTCATTAATATTTACTTTAATTGTGGATATCAATGTGTTTTTCAGAAGCCATGAGCGCGATTCCTATAAAATAGCATCTGTTTTGATAACCGAAATAGGAAACAATGTGCTTGTCTGCGTGCGGCGTGTAACGATGCCTGATGTGGGCAGCCGACGTGAGTGAAGAATGCATTTTCCAAGAATGACGCCACCATCCACCACGGAATGGAACCTGGGATGTTCACCGAACGGCAAGAGAGAAAATCTGTGTATGAAAACCACTTTCCTTTGAAAGATAAACACCAACGGCAAAGTGATTTCCTTTTTCTAGTTGCCCTGAGAGATTTAGGAAACTGCTACCAGGGGCCCATCATCAACTCTGCTCCTTTCATAATTTCTGGAAAACGAGGGCGTGAGGGTTTCAGAGCTGGCCTTTCTGCAAGGGGCCGGGTTTGATGCCCCGCGCGGCACCTGCCTCCACTCGCGTCCTACTCTGGGCTCTTCTTGAGCACCTGAAGTCAGGCCGATCTTCCCAGCGCTTGTAAGGTTTATTTTCTGTTGGCTTTCATTTCCCAGCTCTGCATCCTTCCACCCCAAGACGCCGTGACTCCATGGCACTCTCTGCTTCCACTTCCGCCGTGTGGTCAAAGCCACTCTGAGGTAGCGGCTGCCCCGTCTGGCGTTAGGTCTTATCCTGTGTTTCCATAATAATGTATTTTCGCCCTTTTACCCCCCAATAGAATCATTCTTTACAAAGCACCGAGCCCGGGCAGATATTAAACAACTCAACTCCATCCAGTGATCTCCTCTGGGCTTGTAACTCTAGTGAATTGCATTTTTTCCTAATTACAGGAAAAATAGCAAATTGGCAAACATCAGGAAGTGGGTACACCCCCTCTGATTTACAAGGAAGAGTGCAGGGTGACTTTATAGCTCAGGAATTCAGTGAAATAAATTTATGGTTAGAAAAATTCATGTTCTTAATGTGATGAAGGTCCTTTAACTTTTAACACGCTTCTCCAGTTAAGCAGCGCGGGGCTCACACGGAAATGGCTGTCTACAGCTGCTGCAAATTGATTTATCCCCAGATAATAGTCAGAGCTGCAGACCAAATTGTTGGAAAGAAACAGTTCTTTAATTTCGGTGTTTGGGGCTGTCTATATATTGTTTATGCATATTCCCGTTGTGTCTATGAGCAGAGATTTGCGGTGGCCTTGCTTTTCTGGGCAATCAGGGTAATTTCCCTGCAGCCCAGAGGGCCTGCCCTGCTGATAATCCCCACACACGGTCCTCCCGGGGGGACGCATGGCCCACATCAACTCCTTCCTTGGCATTTGTGAAATTCTTCGAGGAGTCAAGTGATCTGCGTGAGAAATTATGGAATCAATGTCTACGGTGATACTAATTAGGGTTTTGAAAATTATATTTTGAGGATGTGCTGAGACCATTGTGAGAGTTACGTGCTTGCTAGGTTTCAGCCGCTTCCTGGGAAGGACAGAGGCGTCGCCCCAACCCTGAGCCTGTCTTGGCTTCTCTGGGGCCTTCCTGTCCATCGCTCCAGAGGGAGCAGAGCTAGACAACACTTCCGGGTAGACCATTCCTACCGCCAATAAATATCTCCTGAGCACCTACTACATGCAACGCAGTGTGTAAAGGCCCTGGAGACGGGGTTGGATGAGATGACACCACTTCTGCCCCTTGGGATTTGCAGTCGACTGAGAGAGAGAACACAAAAAGCAGGCAAACAAGCCAATTGCAGAAATAATTACCGGTTGTAGTGAGCACAATGAAATTAAAAATACAAGGAGTTAGGGGTGCCCGGGTGGCTCAGTCGGTTAAGCATCTGCCTTCAGCTCAGGTCATGATCTTGGGGTCCTGGGATGGAGTCCCATGTGGGGCTCCCTGCTCAGCGGGAAACCTGCTTCTCCCTCTCCCCCTCCCCCTCTTTGCGCTCTGTCTCTCTCTCTTGCTCTGTCTCATTCATGCTCGCTCTCTCGCGAATAAATGAAATCTTTGAAAAAAATATAAGGAGTTCGAAGAGAGAACACGGGGTCACCTGCTATAGCCCAGGGGCCCTCAGGGGGGTAGTAGGAAGGTGGAGGCATTCGGCCCCCAGCCCTCTGTCCTAACTTCTCAGGGGCCTCTCCTGTCTCTCACTAGCAGAAGGAACGTTGGGGAGGTGCTCTTGATGGGTACGAATCAAAGGCTGGTCATGGCACCAGGCTCAGTGGGGCTAGCCTCCCCCTCACCGCAAAGTACATTTCCTGTCCCGGGCTACCGCGTATCAGGGTGGGCCAGCTGGGCTCTCTCCTGTTATCTCAGCTACACGCTGCTTAGGGGATCCCCAACTTCATGCTGAGCTGTCCCTGCCCCCCAGTGGCCCCCCCAATGCCATCCTGTGTTCACCTTCCCTGGGTCCACGCTTGGGGTCAGGACTCCCCTCTTCCTCAGTCTGTGGGCACCTGTCCGAGCTCAGACCGGCTGGCCTAGCTCCTGGTCTAGATGCATGACTGCTTAGGACTCCAGCCCTCTGAATACAAGGTCTGATTTTTCACTTTTGTGTACCTTTTAAACCTAGATGTTCAGGTCTGACCTTTTTTTTGTGTGTGTGTTTGTGGGGGGGGAGTTGAGAACAGGGGCACACAAGTCTAAAACATTTTCATCTTTTATACACTTTTCTCCTAGAGAAAATACTCACTACATATTTATTTATTTCAAAAGATAACTGCATAAAAATAACTGAAAAAAATTTGTACCTGTGTGTGGTAATGGATGTTAGTTGCACTTATTGGTGTGATCATTTTGCAAAATATACAAATACCGAATCATTATGCTATACACCTGAAATGGACATAATGTTCTATGTTAATAACATCTCAGTTAAAAAAACCGAAAACCTCCCAATTCTATGCAATTTTTTTGTTGCTTCTAATGAAATTGAATGAAACGATATGATAACTCACAGACAAATATAGACATGCACGAATTACAAGTAACTGAGGAACAAGAAGGATTTAATGACGAGTGGCTAAGCTATTTTTTTCTTTTAGTCCAGAAGTGTTTATTGAGCATATACTATGAGACAGGTGTCTTACATCTTTATCCCTCCGTCCCTCCCACTTGTGGACCACGTCTGTGCTCCTGGCAAGATGCCGCCGGGCACTGGTGATGCCCTGATGGGGGTGACCTGTTTCCTCTACCTTCACAAAGCACAATAGCCCCGTTCACAGGACAGCTCTGTGCACAGTGGCCTCTGGGAGAAGTCCTGTCAACAGACATCTTGCACAGGTGAGGGGGGTCCAACTGTCTATGGGAGTGCAGAGGAAAGAGTGACTGGAACACCTGGGAAGCCTTCCCAGCAATGCTGGTACGTGGTTTAGGCCTTGAAGACCTAGTGAGATTTTACTAGAAGGAGCCCTGGGGAGAAAGACACTCTGGACAAAGGCAATGCTATGAATGAATGCAGTGGAGGGGAAGTGCTGGGAATAAGGGGGACTGGGACACCATCTGCCCTGGTCTCCCAGGGTGATTTAGGGAGCATCCCTTCCTGTTGGACCTTTCTGGAACCTTCCCACAACCTTGAACACTTGGCAGCCCTTTGTACCATCCCGCGGGGCCTGCCTGTGCTGTTGGCTCTGTGAGTGATGCCTTTATGAACCCATACCAGTGCACCTGGGGGTCTTCAGGGTCCTGACCACAAAATGACCATGAGCTCAGGTGAAGGGTGGGATGTCTTGGAGCACACGACCCTGGTGGGACCTGTCTACCCACCAGGTAGGAGTGGGGGACCCCCGAGACCACAGCAAGTCTCTCCCTCACTGCAGAGACTCATCCTTCACTCAACAAAGGTCTGTGGGACCACCTGTCGTTCTGAGCAAATTTGTGCCTAGAAGAGAAAACACTGAACCCTTCACTAATGTTTGCTCTGCTTTTTATTATTTAGTGTATTTATATTGGGCTTTTCCAGGATATCCGTGGGAGAACTTGCTTGACATCCAAGAAAAATGGTTCTCGTCTTAGTTCACCTTTATATCCAAACTCATGGGAATGACTCTTTCTGTGGTAAATTGAAATGCTTTTCATTCCTCTCTCTTAGTTAATGCATCGAGACTCATCCCTCACTGCAAACCTAATATGTAACGGGTACCTTTCCGTGGTGCCCCCACCGAAGGTTTTTACTTGTTGGATGCATTCATTTCTTTATCCAGAAACTCTTCCCAGAGGTCTAGAGTATCTAAGTAGACAGGGGAGCTGCTCCTGCTTTCAGGGAGCAGACAGTCTGGTGGGGGAGTGAGAAAATCCCACACAGAACCGCAGTAAGAGATAAGAGACCACAGGGTCCTAAGCACCACAGAGCTGACGAGAAGGGTTGAGTGCGGGGAGATCACTCCAGCTGGGGGACCTGGGGCACCTTCCCAGAGTGATGTGGGGAGGACGTACAGGACCTCAGGAGGCAGAGAGAGGAGGGAAAAGGCACGGTGCGCAGAGGAGCTCTGGGCAAGGCAAGGAGAGCGGCAGAGCTGGATTGAGCCTGGCTTGCCCAAGGCCGGCCCGGGAGGCCCATTCTCAGGTAAGCTTTGGCCACCCTCGGAGGACCCCAGTGCCATGCTGGGTGATCGGGCCTTACTTACGTAACCCTGCCTTTATTTATCCCCAGGACCTGAGGAAAAAGTAGGAGATAGGTAACAGGGAGCCATTAGGGCTTCAAGAGGAGGGTTTCAGGAGAGATCCTTGATTTGGGTACAGAGTGGAGGTAAAAAAATAAAAGCAAGGAAATGGGCCAAGGGGTCTGTCGGCGTACACCCAGCATTCAGAGAAGGGCAAGGCCCCTCGAGCTGGGCTTCCAAGCCAGGACCCACACTGTTCACAGCTCTGGTGTTTCCTGGTGTCTACACTGCAGGGGGGCAGCTTCCAGCCATCCAACCACCCCAGCGCTGGACGGCCGCAGGCCACAGACTGCCCACTGCATGCAGAGAGGGCACAGAGATACGGGGTCCACCAGCTCCCCCTGGGAGCACCTCCGGCTACTGCCTCTGAGCGAGGGCAGAGCTGTGTTTAGATTTGCACTTACCCGGTTTCTAATCCGTTTTACACAGCTGCACTGCCTCTTCCTCGCAGGTACCTCCTCGCACAGTGCCTCTCAGCCTTGGGGCTGATATTTGGGGTTGCTGGATTGTACCCAGTTCACACAAAAGCCTGAGCTCATTCTGACCCTTCCATTTACCCATTTATTCTTCAATTTGTGATATGGGCAACTGAAGAGAGGTCGTCTAGACCCTTCCACTCCAATGCAGCAGTGGCAGCCGCATTACCACCAAGAGCAAGGGGACACGTTTTAGGAAATTAGGATCTGTGTCCTGGGGTCCCCCAGGCTTGCGGGAAGGGACCGGCTCTCTTTGACCTCTCACAGCCAGGGTGGGTGACCACGGACCGCAGTGACGGTCTCCCCCGCTACCCTGAGTCAAGCTCAAGTCTGAGTAATTTCCATCCTCTAATTGGGCTCAATCAGTTCATCCATGGAGCCATCCCAGTCCACACTTCATTCAGTGCTCTCTGGTCCTAGATGCCATGGCCATTCCAGAGAATTCCTAGGGTTAGGCCTCTTCTCGGTTGGCTGATAAACAAGGAGGACAGAGGGAAGGGGCCAATAACAAATGTCCACTGAGCATCCGCTGTGTAGAGGTGCTGGGTGGGGGAAGGTCGCGGACGTGGGTTCTGCGCACCCGAGGGTTCTGCGCACCCGAGTAGTCATAAACCAGACACGCGTGAGGAGCCGTGTGCCGGGTGCTGAGGGGGCAGGATGACCGTGAGACACACAGGTGTGTGGAAGTGAGGCTTTGAGCCTGGCTCTCAGGAATGGGCAGAACCCCAATAGGTTGAGAGAGAGAGAGGAGAGAAGGGCTTCTGGGGTGAGGCAGCCCTTGGCAGTGGGCAGACCTGCTCTTCCCAAACAAGGGCTTGCACAGGGGAGGTGACAGAGAAAGGTAGAGAGAGTGGTGTGGAAGAGAGAGTTCTGGAAGCTGGCTGGAGAACCACTGTAGGCTTCTGAGCAGGGCAGGGGATGGGGGAAGGAGGGATGGGAAGGCAGGGGGGCCCAGAAGACTCTTTGCATGTGGGCAGTACCCTTCCTGGGCTGGGGGAGCAGAAGCCTTTGGGAACAGCCATGTCCTGCTCTGTGATGTGTGCCGTTTGGTGGCAGGGACCTGCTCTGTCCCCATTGAGCTGGACAGGGGAGGGTGGCGTCTCCTCGCAGGAACTCAAGGACCAGCAGGCTTCCTGTTTGTGCCATTCTGGTGTGGGTCGGGATGGCCTGAATGGGAACTGCTGTCCCCCAGGACTGCTGGCCCTAGAGACCTGCTTCAGATCAGTCCTCATTTGTAAAGCATCTGCTCTGTGGCTGAGCCCAGGAAGGCATAGGGAGGCAGAGAGAAGGTGTCCTCCGTGGACCTGGGACTCTCAGCTTGGTGGGACATATGGGCAGAGCAAACCCTGGGGACTGGGCTAGCTGCACAAGGGTGGCTGGCACCAGGCTGAGGAGAGGGCCACCTCAGTGTCCTTGCTTTGTCCTAAAGTTGGGGGCTGGGCCACAGGGCTCCCCTAAAGCAGCCCCTGACACCTGGAGAAGAGCTGGCAGGCACGAATAGCCCTGAGATAGAGTGAGTAGGTCAGAATGCCTGGGCAGGTCTGCAAGTGCCCCTGTGCCAGGAAGAGAGCCCCGCAGAGGAGCCCACCCACGGGAGCCAGCATAGGGCGCTAGTGAGTGAGCATACATTCTTTCCTTCATCTTCCCTGGTACTCAGAGCACGCCTCCTGGGCCAGAAATTCAGGGGGAAGCCCAACAATGCATTGGCCCGGTCATCCTCTAGGGTTGTTGGGCTGTGTTTCCCTCTGCGGCCTAGGTTGCCCGCTGAAGAAGGAAGAGAGCCTAGAGAAGAAAAAGTGAAATCGTTTAGCGTGTGAGGCTGTCAGAAAGCCCAGAGAAAAATCAAAACCATCCCAGGGAAAGGCGGCTTGAAATAGAGATGATGTCGGACTGACCTTCGAGTCTGAACAAGATAAATAATTATACAGGAAAGCTTGCAACACCACCCTGCAAGAAATAAAAGCGAGGAGGGACCAGCTGATTGGTCAGGATCCCTGTCAAGAGCGTGCCCTCTTCAGGCTGAAATACGTTCACAGTGCATTTTAAGAGCTGTGTGTATCAGGAGAGGTTCAAATCAACAGACTGCCTACTGTGAAAGTATCTGAAAATATGGAACACGGTCCCTGTCTATGGGAGCAGCAATGACCAAATAAAGCGAGGACCTTACGCAGTCATCTTCCGAGTGAGCAGGCCCATGGTTCTGTCTTACGAGCAGTTTCATTTTTCAAAGCGTTCTGAATTTTCTGAATCCACCCAAGTTCTCTGGTAGCAGGATAATCAGTGTGTGCCTCCTGGACCCTCGGGGGTCACCAGACCTGTTCTGCAGGGTTTGAGGACAGAGCATTGTCCTTTCGAATGTGGACAATTGGAAGAGTACCATCCACTTGTCATTAATCATAATTCCTGAACTAAGGGCTACAGAACTTGAATCTCGGGGCAAGAACCGCAGTTGTGTTTTGAAGATACCAAATATTACTGAACGACCCCAGCGCGGGCAGAGCGTGGTGGGAGGGTTCCCTCCAGGCACCGGAAATGGTGGCTTCTAAATGAAAGTTCTGCTCTCCTAGCACATGCATGGGGGCTATTTGCGCAGTCAAAATATAAGGACGCTCTTCGGTGTGTTTTTTGGGCTGTGACAAACTTCATGCCTCTTTTAGGAAGGGCCAGCTAGTTTTCCAAACTCTGCCAACACTTTCCCTCCTCGGAGACACACCCTGTCCCCTGCCAGTCTTTGGTGGAAAGCAGGTGATCCGGGGATGCTGAACGCACAGGCCCAGGTCCCTGGAGGAAACGCAGTTCCCCTGAGTTTCTGCGCATAGAGATCAGGGTCTCTCCAAGACCCAATACTCAGGCCTCTCTTGGTCTTGAGAGGAGGCTCCCTGCTGGGCCTGCACTGGGGCTCTCCGGAGGAATGCTAAGTAGCTCCTGCTCATCCGTGTAAACATGGGCCTCCCAGCGTTTCCGACAGGCATTATGTAAAGTGATAAACTGCCCCCAGAAAGGCCGGACCAGCGCATGGGCCCTGTCTCCTGGCCCCAGGGTCCGAGGAGACCCTGAAGTGTGCTGGCAGCTCCGGCAGACCGCCCGGGGACCCCCGCCCTGTGGGCGGTCCCTCTGGCTCTCCCGCGGAGGCCGCGCAGGGCGCACCCCGGGAAGGCGGCCACACCCCAGGCCTGCCCACGCGCCGCCCTTGGCTGCGGCCCTCGTGGCGGGCTGGGAGCGCGCGGTTCCCTGGGTTAATTAGAAGCCGGAGTCGCTGAGCCCCGCCCGCGGCCCGCGCTCCGCCCGCCGGGGGCGCCCGCCCCGCCGCCCGCCGGCCTTTGATCGCCCGCGGCCCGCGGCCCGCAGCCCGCGCCTCGGCGGGCAGGTGGCGGCAGCGGGGCGCGGCTCGCTCCCCGCCACGCAGCACATCAAGGCCCGGCCGGCCGGCGGGCGCCTTCATTAGCAGCCTGAAATTATAATATTATGTTAAAGAACAAAGCTGCTCCCCGGAAAAATATGTGCTGCATATCTGACAAAGATAAATTGGATTATTCAAAATATTCTTGATGAAATGTTACATTTTGCAACTAATTATCAATCTGTTTTATCTGCAGACCAGCTGGGCATTTTTGTGCATGCAAGACCTGCCTCCGCGATGATCTTAAGATGTCACTGTAGCGTTTACATCTTTTATTTCAAGATTTAAATAACTAGGAAGTAGGTAATGTAATTCACTGCTGAGAAGAAAGGCGAACTCCTTGATTCCTTTCCAAAGCGATCTCCTCCTAATGAACTTCTTTGGACTGTGAGTAATGAGGCTTTATTCAAATAATGTTTAAGGAAGCCTCTGTCAGAGTAATTTCTAAAAAAAGGCGGAGGGACCAATGTTTAATACATTTAAAACATCTCTATTCATATGGTATTAGCACTGCAAGCCCACAGTAGCCCTTGCCAGTGAGACTTCGGTGTTGCTCTTTCTGCTGAACTTGGCCTGGGCCAAGCCCTCCCTGTCCCTGCAAAGCGGAGGCCTCGGCCCTCTTTTTTATCTGGCATTTTCTAGGGCTGATATGTTTAAGATACTCTGGGTTGATATAAATCCTGGCCATGAAGAAGATTCAGCTTTCTGTTCTTGTCTCCCCGTCAAAATCTCTCTCCTGTTCTGATCTATCTTGGGGATTGGGTCAATATAGTTTTCTTGTTGTTTTGTGAGCATTTTATGGTTCGAGGCAGCAGAAAAACAGAATCTGACAGTTTCTAGGCCTTTCACACCTTCCTGGAGGGCAGAGGGTGGCTGGAAAGTGTGCCCCACCTTTGTGTTCAGCCGTCAGCCCCTTGTTCTGATGTGGCAAAGGCATTCTCCATTGAGATTAAGGAGAAAGAGTGTAAGCTTTTGTGTACAAACACACACACACACAAGTGCTTTTGGAGGTGCTCTGGTCTTCACTGAGCGACAGCGACTAGTAGAAGAATGTCCCCACTGCTGAGCAATCTTAGGTCTTCAGCCAGAGAGCGGACATTTTTGGCGACAGTGGCTGGAGAAGGCGGAGGTGGGCTTCGTTCCCACTGTACAGATGAGAAAGCTGAGGCTCAAGGAGGTAGAGCAGTGATTTGCTCCAAGGGACCCTGGGAGGTAGGGCGGGGGCAGGGCTGTAAGCCTCCCGCCCCCCATGTTCTAAGTGCTCCACTTAGACGGATGAAAGATGAATTTATAATTGATGGGAGGAACACGTGGGAACCTGTCAGGATGTGGATTTCCCTTCTCAGTTGAGAGGTCTTCAAAGTGGTTATGAGGGAGCATGCCAAGGAAAATCAAGCAGCCATTTTCCCACTAAAAATGACAGAACATACATCCTTCTTGCTTTTCTCATTGATTTCATTCTGACTGCTTTTCCATAAAATTATCCCCAGACAGGTTTTCAGAGCTGTCACTAAGCCATTTGAAATTTTGCATGAAGCACATTTATGTGTGCATTTCTGGATCTATCTATATAACTCCCCCCCCCCCTTATTTGGCTTGGTTAGAAAATGTCTTTTGTTCAGATTGCAAAGGAAAATTATACCTGATCTAACCCTCTGCCTGATTTGACTCCTGGGTAGTCTATTTTGACATTCTGATATGAATAGTCAAATTGCTGTGCTCGAAATATAGAGGCTTAGCACTGACTGGACCTCCCTAAGTCTGGGCTTTCTGGTGAGAGTCTCATCTTCTGTGTGTAAAATGCCCATTTCTGCCAAGATGCCTCTTTTGTGGGAATCCGTGGTTGTCCTCGATGTGGAGGTGCTGGGGCTCAGGGGAGACCCCGCTGGCCTTTGGGGTATCCCAGTCCGTTTCCTGGGACTTTTGTCCAAAGTGACTTTCGGAATTTTTCAGAGGCTGAAAACAAAAACAAAAACAACACCACCAAAGTCTGAATGGAGAGTGTAATTTCCCTGTTATGGAGATAAGTATTTGTAAAGTAGCAAATATTGGGTGCTATCTTTTTTTCTAAAATAATTTCTAATCTGAAAATTGTTCCTTTGTATTTTGAAAGCCATAAATGCAGTTTTTATTTTCTCTTCTGTGGAAGATTATTGTGTGTACGTGTAAATTATTCAATTATCTTAACAGCATGTGGTACAAGAAGATGCTAGAATTCTCCTGAAATGTTTGCTCTACCTTTCTCAGTCACCCAGAAAATATCTCTGTTCTGAAGTTGTGGAGGGTACTGTCTGGATTCGCAATGGTACTTTGAAAAATCCTTTAAATAGCCTAGATCAGGAGTCAGCCAACCTTTCCTGTAAAGGGCCAGATAATAAGTATTTTGGGTTTGCAAGCCATACTGTCTGGGTCGCAATTACTCACTTCTGTCCGCTTGAAAACAGCTGTAGACAACATGGACGTGAATGCGAGTGGCTGTGTTCCAATAAAACTTTATTTATGGGCACTGAAATTTGAATTTCCTGTAATTTTCATGTGTCATGAAATATTATTCTTCTTTTCATTTTTTTCAGCCATTTACGAAACGTAATAACGGTTCTTACTTTGTGGGCCGTACAAGAACAGACGATGCCCGGATCTGGCCCACCGGCGGCAGCTCGCCCCACCGCTTGGTTTAGAGTTTGAGGCAGGTCCTCCCAGCTGCTCCGACTCCTTTGCTGCTCTTGAAGGAGTGAGCGCATAATGCCTTTTTTTTTTTTTTTGGTAAAAAAAAAATAGAACGTTCTATGAGTTTAAGGTGTACAGTGTGTCGATATGAGCTATGTGTGTGTTGTGCGGTGCTGGTTGCAAAAAGTTCACTTCCTGTCTGTGTCACTTCACATAGTTACAAAATGCTTTTTCTTATGATGAGAACTTCCAAGACCTACGCTCTTAGCAACTTTCCGATTATGACAGAGTCGTGTTAACTGGAGTCATCATGCTCTGTATGAATATCTATGATATTCCCACGACTTATTCTGTAACTGGAAGTTTGTACCTTTTGACCACTTTTACCCATTTTGCCCACACCCCCACCACGGCCTCGGGCAGCCATCAATCTGTTCTCTCTGTGAGTTTTGTTTCGTTTGTTTTTACATTCCACCTGTAAGAGATCATGTGGCATTTGTCCTGCTCTGTCTGGTTTATTTCACTTAACATAATGCCCTCAAGCTCTAGCCAGGTCATCGCAAGTGCAGGATTTTCTTTTGTTCATGGCTGAGTAATGTTCCCTTGTATGTGTCTCTCGACACTCAGCACTCAGCAGTAGGAAGGCCCTCCGGCACCTGGACCTGGCCTCACTCACAACCTTGCACCCCTTTTCACATCAGCTGGCTTTTCTGGGGTCTCACCTCTCTGCTCCAAGTGCTTAGCAGAATATTTCTTCTGTACGTGTGGAGTGCTGTCCCTAAGCGGAATTTTGCCGAGTGAAATGATCTCCAGCCCTTTCCCAGACCCCACGTTAATGGAACAAACATAGAAAGAGTGTCCAGCTTAAGTGTGGAGGCCAGGCAAACTGCCTGGGAGGCAGACAGAAGGGCCAGGTTACAGGGGAGCGAGGGGAAGGGAGACAGAGGAGTGTCTGCAGAGCGAACCTGTGCGTGAGGCCGCATGACCTTCCTGCAGGCTCGGAAATGGTCAAGATGTGCCATAGCTGTGAGGCTCTTGGAGGAGCAAGGCTGGGCAGCCTAGAGCTCCCAGCTCACGCTGCATGTGAAGACTCAGGGACAGGCAAGGCGCACGGCTGTCCTTAAACATCAGGCCTCAGAATGGAGGGGGAGGATGTCGCCGCTCTGGTGAGGGACTCCAGTCAGCTGCCAGTTGGAGGTGATTCCATTACCCTGGGCATTTCCAAATCCACCCCCTCCCCCGCCATGTTCTTCCCTACGTCCTCGACCCTCAGTTGCACTAGGTTTGCTGTCCTTTGGATTTCCACTTAATTTGAGCTTTGAGCCCCCATCCATGCAACCAGGCTCAGAATTTTGGCCCCCTTAGTGGAGGGTGGTGAGGTTGTCCAGCTGACATCCAGGAGTTTCCAGGAGTCTCAGCCCAAGGGGACCTCCAGGAGGGACTGCTCTTCCCCTGTAGCCTCTTGAGAGGTTCCCGCCATGCCAGCCTCTGGCCATCCCCGCGCTGACCAGGCACAGGTGGAGCCCAGCCCATGCTGTCCAATGAGGAGCACCGAGGCACCAACAGTGGATGGTCTCTGGGCTGGGACCGATCTCAGACGCAGACCGGAGCTCAGCCTCTGCCCTTGACCCTGGCTTTGTCTGGGCAGTGACAGGGGCCGTGTCTCCACGTGATGATGGACAGCTGTGATTTCCTGCGAGGGCGTTGCTGGTTGGCAGTGAAATGGGAGACCAGGCTAGACAGCTGGAGCTGGAAGTGTCCCGGGACCAGAGCGGCGCTGAGCCGCACAGCCGCACGTCCTAGGTCCCTGCAGCTGTGGCCATGGCTCCTGCCGTCGGTCTCCTCCGGATGCTGGGCACAGGGGTAGAGCTGTCTATCCGCGTGACAGGAGAAGGCGTGGAGGTGGTGAATGGACCTTCCCAAAGTCACCTCGCTAGGAAGGGGAGGGGGTGGTGCATAATGGGGCTGGGACTTACGGCTCAGACAGGCCCAGGGGACCCACACCCACCAGCTCGCAGCGTGGGTCCCCACTTCTTCCTTTTTGGAGCAGGGATATGATTCTTGCCTCTTCGGGTTGTCCAGGCTGCGTCCTGCCCTCCCGTTGCTCCCCAGGTACAAGTGCAGGATGGAGGGCGGAGGCTTTGGCCGACTCCACCCGCTGCTGCTGTGACGATTTTGGCCTCAGGGACAACGAACCCAGGTCTCAGGGCTCCTCATGGCTGGGACCCTTCTCCCACCTTCTCCTGCCTTCCTCCGAGGCTTGGTCTTGCTCCTTCCTGAACCTTCTCTGAATTTGATCATGTGAGAGTTTCGTTGCTGGGAACACACGGCAGACAAGCAGGCCTAGGGCTGAAGCTGAGAGAACCCGAGGGTGGGCTCCCGAGGGCTCAGCCAGGAGCAGCCCATGCCGTTCTCCCCCATGACAGCAGGGCATGGCGCCGTGCCCAGTGTGCCACCACCTGTGACTCCTGTAACGCTCACTGCACGCCGGCAAGGCGGACATTGTCACTGTTGTTACTAAATCCATTTGTGCCCACTTTTCAGATGAGCAAATTGAGGCTTAGCTAGGATCAATACTAGGCTCCCTTTGCTACTGCTCTAGGGGTTTGCGGACACGTGTATGGGCATCTGTATGTGCTTATGTGTGCAAGCGTGCCTGTGTGCACACATGTGCGTGTTTATGTGTGCCTGTGTGTGTGTGCTTGTGAATCTGTGTGTGCATCTGAGTGCAGGTGTGTCTGTGTGTACACCTATGCCTGTGTCAGTGTGTGCGTGTGTGAATAGGTGTACGCATCTGTGTGCATGTGCACGTGTGTGCCTGCGTGTAAGCATGTGTGCATGTTGAGCGGTGTGCAAGGCCTCGAGGAGCCAGCTCTGTGGCCGCTCTGGTCTGCCTCTGCCAGCAGTGTCCACAGGGAGGCCCAGGAAACTATGGGCCATGTCCTTTCTGAGAGCACAGCTGGCCGGTCAGGGAGTAGAAGGCAGGAAGACCCCCAGGTGGGGCGTGGGGCTGGCCCTGGCTTTGTCTACCTGCCTCGGGTGTGTGGGAACCATCCTGAGGTCTCTCTAGGTTTGCCTGTGCCGGCCCGGCCCTTGGTTGGCGGCATCCAGGGCTGTGCTGGGCTTGGCTGCCTCTGGGCCTGCTGGTGGGAGGGGCCGGGAGCCCAGCGACAGTGGCAGCTCCGTGTGCGAGTGCGAGTGCGGGAGTTTATGCCTGAGGAGATCTGCCCCGAGCTGGGAGGGCGGGAGAGCGCAGGAAGGGAGCAGTGTGCTTCCCGGCGCCCTTGATGGATCTTCTGACCAGCCAGGGGCCCCAGGCCGGCCAGCCCTCCGGCAAGGAGCCGTCCAGGCTTGCTCGAGTATCCGTTAGCCTCTTGCATCTATTTAAAATTAATTGATTCAGAGGGGAGGGGGGTGGGGGAATGAGATAGGCTGGTGATGGGTATTAAGGAGGGCACGTATTGCATGGTGCACTGGGTGTTATACACAAGTAATGAATCATGGAACATTGCATCAAAAACTAGGGATGTACTGTATGGTGACTAACATAATATAATAAAAAATATTATTAAAAAATAAAATAAAATTGGGGTGCCTGGGTGGCATAGCGGTTAAGTGTCTGCCTTCAGCTCAGGGCGTGATCCCGGCGTAATGGGATTGAGCCCCACATCAGGCTCCTCCGCTATGAGCCTGCTTCTTCCTCTCCCACTCCCCCTGCTTGTGTTCCCTCTCTAGCTGGCTGTCTCTATCCTGTCGAATAAATAAATAAAATCTTAAAAAAAAATTAAAAAAATAAAATTAATTGATTCATGAATTATCAACCTAATTAATTAACATGGAATTTGAACACGCAGTCTCTCAGTGACACTTCCTTCGTCTCATGTGCTCAACCTTCACGTGTGAGGCTACGGAGTCCAGCAACACAGGTAAAGAGTGCCTTTGTCATCACAGAAAGTTCCCTTGGACACAGAGCAGGTCTCAAGTACGTCCCCACGGCCTGGGTCAGATGAAGGATGGCTGTCGACTCTTTAGGGACCCACTGGCTTTGTTCTTGGGCCCTGTCCATACTGGCACCCACGAGGTGAAGGAAGGCTTTCAAAGCTCGGTGGAGGCCTCTGTAGGCAAGGCAGGCCTCCAGACTTTGTCTGACTTACTGGAGAAGACAGGAGGAACACAGGATATTGTCATACGGCTCTCTTCTCTCGAATATGCCAGTCACAGCCCTCACACTCCACATACATTACTAATAAGCACAGGAGATAATAAGATCATGTATTAGGTGCTGAATGTGTTAAAGCTAATACGTGCCAGACACCGTGCCCGCCCCTGCTCGTCCTCACCTGCTGCCAGGGGTGGGGATTGGGCTCGGACAGCGTGGGCTGCCACCCCGGCCCCAGCCTGTCCCCTCGTGACCGTGGCCGGTGACCATGGCCTCGACCCGGGTGGGGTTCTGGCTCTGAAGCCCATTTCCCAAGCAGACTCTCAGCCCCACATTCCTTCTTTTATTGGGATAATTTTAACATTTCAGCCTGCGGCTTAATACATAGACTCCTGTTTGCATTTATGGTGACCTAGAGACAGTTTTGTAGGAACTGCGATGTGTTGACACTTCCCATGACCTCTGCCATTTGTCTTTGCTCCTCTTTATGGGTCTGCAGAGTCTCTGAATTTTAAACCTCCGCTTTCAACTTTTTAAGCTCTCATTGTTTGGAAAGTTATTTAAGACCAATGGTCCTCGGATATCAGACAGGTTCTTTCTCCTCTGAAGAACTCGACCACAAACCGTTTGCACTAAATATTAGAGCATCTTTACTGCAGCCGTAGAATTGCAAGCATGAAGTGAGCTTCGCATATGGTTTTCCATGGCTGTAACTGTCACTGACACTTTGTGGCGAGAGGTTTCAGTTTAAATCCCTGGTCAGTCCGTGCTTTACTCTCAGGAGAAAATTGAAGAGATCACTTGGAAATGGCTAAATAATAGGAAAAACAAAAACAAAAAAACAAAAAACCCACAACCAACAAAACCCTCTTGGCTCCAGGAGATGTTCTGGAGAGTGGACGGGAGGTCAGTGGAGCGCTAAGTGCCGTCTCCCCCGGCACATCAGCCCGGACAGCGTCCTGCTGAAAAGACGACATGACTACTTCAAAGATGAATTTTGGTGGCCCACCCCGTCGGTTAAAATCCCGGCGTACATGCGGCAACGCGGGGCGAGAGAAGGACTCTCGTTCCGGCTGGTCTCCAGAAAAAGGAAACGAGCTCCGTATCTGCTAAGAGATCAGTTTGCGCCCGATTTGGTTTAAATGCTAAACCCTATGAAATGATCTTAAGCAGAAAAATCAATTTCCCAGAAGTCTCAGATGTACACTGGAACTCTTATATTTGAACTAAATCTAGGTAGAGTTAAATAATTGAGCTTGCTCTCTTTAAGTGATACAAATGTATTTCACGCTACAAGTAACTCACATGAGTGGGGCAGCTCCAGGGGGTCCCCAGGCGCCCGTGCCTAGGGACACAGGTGGCCACTGCCCGAGATCACGCTTGTCCTGACGGGTAGTGCGAGGGCGATGCCGAGTCCCAGGCATCTTCCCATCGAGAATGAACTCTCCGGGATAGACTTGTGGTCAGAGCTGCGTCCTCTGGGAGTTGCCTGCACCGCTGTCAAGGGAAGTGAGGGACCTCCCATGGGAGTGTGGCAGCTGAGAGGCCAGGGAGACAGTCTGGGGACATGCTGGTCCTGAAGGAGCCCAAGAACAAGAAGGTTACTGTTCCTGACCCCACCAGTTTGGTCCTGACTCCCATTTCCTACCTGGTTGACCTGGAATCCACAGCTTCTCAGAGCATCTGTTTGAAATGGGAGTCAATGCACCCCTCTGGCTGTGTTTCTTGACTGCCCCGGGCACTGGGGTACGGCCGCCAACACGGTAGATCGCGTGCCACTTGGAGCTTGTGATCCTGGTGGTGGAGGGAGACATAGAACCGACAGGCTTGCAGAAGCATTGGGCTGTGGAACGTGCTGGAAGGAGGAACACACTTAACAAACTTAGTGCTTCCTAGAGTCCTTGGAGGGGCAGACCACGTTAACACGGCAGTGTGCAGGCGCGCTCCGTGAATGTTCGCTTTTACTGCTCTGGGCTCTCAAGATCGTGGTTATCCTTACGTCGTTACCATCCGCATTGTCTTCATCAGGTAGGGCAGGGGGAGGAGAGAGAGAAGGAAAGTAAGCAATTAGGAGAGAGGGGTGAAGGGGAGACAAAGGGCTGGGGAGGGGTTCGGCATTTCTGTCTCCCATGTGCAGGCCCCTGGGGCTGGGTTTTCTTCCTGTCTCCATCTGCCCTCCGCCCCGCCAGGCTCATCCAGCGAGGCGCCAAGGAAGTTCTCTGGGGTCAGAGATGTGTCTCTGGGGTCCCCCTCCTGGCCCTTGCTGCGCCCCCATCTCCCTGCTTAGAGCGGGGGCCAGCCTCTGGCTAGAGAACGTTCCTGCTGGCAGGGGAGCAGTGGGACGTGGGCACTGGCGCAGAGCGGGAGGCGCCCCCAGTGCGGGGAGTGCTGGTACGCGTGTTTATCGTTGGATTTAAAAGCTGGCCCTTGGGGTGCATTTACACTGAAGCCAGAGTCCCTGTGGCCAAGGCATCTGGACAGCTCTTTTGGTCCCCTTGTTAGTGATCCGTTATTCTTCGCCGTGTTTTCAGCAGCTGGATGTTTGCCTTGCCAATTTAGACGACGCGGGGCCCGTACCGAAGGCATCGATAACCCGTTGGAAGGATGACGTGGCCGGCGGAGATGTGGCAGATAGAAAGCAGATGAGGGTTACTTGGAGGTGACTCATGGTTTTCGATGCTCACAATGGAGGCTCTGAAATCCAAGCTCCCCCTGAGTTCCAGTGGCCTCTATTTGTTTGCTGATTTTGGCTGCTCTCTCTGCTGTTGGAATCCCCCCGCCCTCCCCGGCAGCAAGGCCAGATGACACACGCTCAATCGAAAACCATGAATCCAAGGATCCAGGGCCGCCGCTGTCACAGCCCCCTGGGCGACCTGGACAGCCTGCTCAGCCCGCGGGAGCGCTCCGTGTTTGCAGGTCTTCACGGGAGGGAGTGGATTCCACGGGAATTCACTTCATTTAGAGAATTCGGCTAATGCAGAATGAGATCACGGGAGACACTCCAGGGTCTGTAAACTGAGGCAGGGGACCAGGAGGGACTGATCTTTTTTTTTTTTTTTTTTTTTTTGCACATTGTGTATTTGCACAAAAGCACACCCAACGTACTTCAGTCTACTTGGCTGTCAAGCGCACATTTAATTCTTGTCCTTCCTCTGGAAAGTGCTGGTCGTACATCAATACACTTCCATCTTTAAATACAGCCTCTGTGCGAAGAGGACTCCGCCCCCCAGAGGAGGCGCGGCCTTCGTGAGGCGAAGTGCTACCCAGCGGTGTCCGGGTAGATGGGTGCGTTGCCACGGGGGTGGCGCGGAGCGTTCTCTCGTCTGCACCGAGCCGCGGGCTGCCGGGGGACATCGGTGCTGGCTCTGATCCAGCAGGAACGAACGGTGAATAGATGAAGAAGTACATTAGGCTGAACTGCTGACATTTGTATGCAGGGTAGTAAATGTTTGTAGATGAAGAGCAGCAACAGATTTTTTAATAAATGCTTTTGTGACGGATTTTACACTAAATCATTTCTTGACATTTCGACTAAAACCAACAGCTTAGATAATGGATCTGATGTTCATACCATGCATATACTCTGGTTTGATAAGTTCTCCGCTAAGAGAACCTCCATGAAACCGATTCCCTCCAGACCGGGAGAAGATTGTATGTGGAGTAAATTAACGGGGGGAGCTGGGGGGGACCCAGGGGTCTGTGCTCCGGCCCACGCTCTGGATCTGCGCTGAGGCTCAGTGAATGGTCTCCTCGGGTTTTGAATTCGGGTTGGACCATGTTAAATAAACTCCGTGGTAGAGATGACTTCATGACGGTTCTATTTTCTGATGGGAATATTTACTTAAGAAAGCCAGAGACAGAGAGCCTGAGAGGAAAGGAAGGAGTCCGTCAGGCAGCACGTGGAGAGGCCATTTTGAACAAAATGTTGCCCCGTTTTCCCTCTTACCCTGTGCAGGCCCTCCCCCGCCACCTTTCCTCACTAGCCAGCACACAGCAGATGGGGACACATGGCCGACTCCTTGGGGAGGCCCTGCTTCATGGCTGGCAAGCCCTGGCTTCCGGGGAGTTTCTGCCTCCTTGTCTGGCCTTCAAGACCTGGGCTGGCTTTTCTGGGTGTAGATGCTGGAGTGTCTTCCCACCTGCCTCTGGGTATTTCTTCCCCTCCTGCCTGTTGGGGGTTCCCGTTGCCACATGTGTCCCTCCTGCTGTCCTCGGCTCAGCAGACCCTTCCTTGTCCTCCAGCTGGCTCCTGTGCCGCCCCCCGGAGCCTCCCGCCTCCTCCCTTTGCTGCAGGCCGAGAGGGCTCTGTCTCCATGCCTGGGGCCTGAATCTGGAGACTTCCACTTGCAGTTCGTAAGGGGTTTCTCAGAGGAGGGTCTGTGGATCACCAGACATCAGCAGGCCTGCTGTGTGACCAGTACCAACTCCTGAGCCCAAATCTCCGGAGACAATCTCCTGCAATCCCAGTAGGCACCCCCTTCTGGTGTCCAGCCCACACAAGGCGCCCGGGGTGTGTGTGTGGAATGAATGAAGGGACACCTCGAAGCTTTTGGTCTTAGAAATGCCTCATCTCACATTTTATTGTTATCTTACACATGTCACGTAGTTTTCAGAGACATTAAGTGACCTCCATCCTGATCCATTATGGTGTAATAGATAAAGCCATCCTTCAGAAAAAAATTAAAGAGCCTTGACAATGATAATTGCTGTTAATATCACTCTGGACATAGGCTTGCTGATTGATGAGTTTAGAAAATTTGCTTCTGAAACAACACAAAATAACATGAGAAACAGCCCATGGTTTGGCCAGTGGGGTGGTGTCTGCAGGGCAAGAAATGGCATCTGGGAGGCTGGACAGGAGCTCCCCAGTGAAGCTGTTGGGAGGCACGGTCAGGGCACGCTGCCTCCCGAGCCGGCCGGGGCCCCGTGAATGCTGCGGGGTGCAGATGCAGGGGGTGCCCCGCCGTCCCGGGGACACCATGGGGCTGAGTCCCCAGGGTGGGTTGAGAAATTCCCGGGGCCTGCAAGGAGTACCAGCACCTTCTAGCTCTGATTTCCTTTTCCCGTTTTACATACTCACCCTCCCTGGTGAATAGTCCTTGGCAGGTTTCCCGAGATATCAAATTCCAGGAGAGAAAATACACAGGTCATGTGTAAGGACTAAATAGAACCCTTAGCTGGAAATGACTTTTGTCAGGTGTCTGGGAACCAGCTCCGCCTTCAGCTACGAGTTAATCAGACAGAGCAGCGTGTGAGGAGCGCGGGAACGGGGCCCTGGGCGGCCTCCCGATGCCTCCCTGACTCACCTTGGGCAGGTCACGGCGCTTCTCGGGGCTGCAGCGTTCTCATCTCACTAATGAGGGGCTTGGATGAGCTTGGCCGCGCTGCTTCCAGGCCCGCGAGTGTGGACCTCCCCCTGCCAGCCGTCAGTCCCCGGCGGCCCTGCTCTGCCGCTGGGGTGCATAGTGCTGGGCCCCGCTTAACAGCCTCAGCTGCTGGCGGGGCCGCAAATTCATCTCTGGTTTGCTTTGCATCTTGCTTGGACTTCTTGCTAATCATAGAAACAGGTGAGCTGAGCGGTTCAAAATAGTCACCAGGTAGGAAAGTCTAAATGCTTTCTGTGCTGATTGCAGCAAGCACCGTGGCACGTTGGCAGCACCCAGAGATGCGGGGGGTGGTCCTGCACGGGTGCACGCTGCGGACGTGTACCTTGCGCTTGGACGGGCAGGGCCCTGGGGGCCCTGGGGTAGTGGTTGCTTCTTGGGCCAGTGTGGTGTGTCAGGAGAGGCTTTGACTCTGAGCCTCGATATTCTCATCTGTGAAATGGGGATACCTGTTCCCTTCTGGACTTACGAGGAGCAGTAAAGGCAGTAATGAACTTGGTAAACATCCGCGCGGCACGTAGAAAGGTGCTACCCTCAGCTGTCTGAGCCTCAGGTGTTATTAGCAAGATTCAACCGTGAGGTCTGCAAGTTTTCTTCAGCTGCCTCCCTCCGGTGATGACCTTTCCCCTGGAATGGGAAGAAGATGAGGCCTCTGATTTCGAGGCCCTGGTGGTCTGGCTGTCCTGGGTGACTTCGGTGTGGAGATGGAGTGCTGGCCCAGGGAGGGCAGATAGCATATGGAAGCCTGCAGGAAAGGAGGCAGACATGCCTTTGTTTCCTGGGCGTTTAATCTGGGGACGAGCGGGGCTCATCATTTGTTTGGTGTCTAGGCCACCATGGTTTTAACGCAGGCCATTCATGAGCCCCAAAAGCACCAACAGGAAGACCAACTTCCAGGCTTGCCGGGTGGCCGAGGCCATCACCGACAGTCGCTGCTGCCCCCACCTGGCGCGGCAGCCCCCTGGGGACGGGGACTGTGCTGGCTCCTGCGGGTTCTCGGGTGCTGTTTGTTGAATGAGTGAGGGGCACAGCACCTCTTTGGAGAACACGTCATCCAGAGCATCTCTTCCTGAAAGTGGGGGCCCGTCAGGTCTTGCCCGGTGCCCTTCCCGGCGTGGCTGCGCTGGTCCCGATGTCTCCGAGTCTCCGGGGTGGGGGCGCTGTGTTGCCGCGAGCAGCGTCATCACCTGCTTGTGCAGCCTTCCCGTGTCGCCTGCCCAGACCCTGGCCGCGTGCAGTGTTAGGTAATAGCCGTGGTTTTTACACAGCCTCATCAAGCTGCAGTTTACACGGCATAAACGCACCCGTTTCAATGGACACGTCCGTGATGTTTAGTAAATTGCAGAGTTGTGCAAGCCACACTACAATCCAAATTTAGGACTTTTCCATCGATCCAAAAAGATCCCAGTTGCTCCTTCGTAGCCACTCCCCACCCCCACCCCAGCCCCAGGCAAGCACTCATCCACTTTCTGTCTCTGTAGATTTGCCTTTTCTGGACGTTTCATATCAGTGGAATCATGCAATATGTGGTCCTTTCCAGCAGCAATATTGGTTCCTCTCCCTCCTGGTTCCTGGCAGGAGACAATTTGTGTTTGGGGTTGGGAAGTCCCCGGGTGCTCAGGGAGATAGCTGCTCTCGTCCACACTGGCTGTAACCACAAACCCCTGTCTGGGCCCCCCACCCCGTGGCCTAATCTAGCCCCTTTCCCATCTGCTCTCTGTGAGCCAGCCACTCTCCATTCTTGTGCTCATCCCTGAGAGGCAGAGCCCTGCTTCTGTTTGGTGACCCACGGAGCTTCAAGTCTACGTGCCTACATTGGAGCTCATCTTCCCTCCCTGCCTGGCACCCTGCTGTTAGTGAATAGTGTGACCTTCCCTTGGCGGACAGACTCTGAGGTGGCCCCATGCTCCCTGGCCCCTCCCCTCGAGTGTGGTCAGGGCCTGTGACTGACTTCTGACCATAGCCCATGGCAAAGGCAGGCGATCCCATAGCCCACAGTACAAGCAGATGATCCTGTGACCTAAGATTGTAGCCACCATCTTGCTGGATGGAGTTTCCACTCTCCCTATTGGCTGTGAGGAAACAAGTCGTCCTGCTGGGGATCCTCACATGGCAGGAAACTACACATGCTTCCAGAAATTAAAGGTCACCCCCGGGCAGCCCCCCAAGCCCAAAGCTCCCAGTTTTATAGCTGCAAGAAACTGGATTCAGCCAACAACTGTGAAAGCAGGAAAGTGGATCCTTCCCCAGTCAAACCACCAGATGAGAACCTGTTCTGGTTGGCACCTTGCCAGCAGCCTTGGGAGATCCAAGCAGGTGACCCAGTTAGGCTTTGGAACTGTTAGATAATAACTGTGTGTATTTTTAAGCTGCTAATTTTGTACTGATGTTATGCAGGAATAGAAGACTATTCATCTCCCACATGAGATGGCCATCTCCCGGGCCACACGCCCGCCCCATGGTCTTCTCCAACCCCACTGCCCTGCCTCACTTTATTTTTTATTTTTTTTAAAGATTTTGTTTATTTACGAGAGAGAGAGAGAGAGAGAGGAGAAGGAGAGAGAGGGAGAGAGAAAATCTCAAACAGACTCTGTGCTGAGCAGAGAGACCAGGGCTCAGTCCCATGACCCTGAGATCATGACCTGAGCCAAAATCAAGAGTCAGCCTCTTAACCCATGGAGCCACCCAGGGGCCCCTGACCTGCTTCATTTTAGGCCTCCCATTTTGCCCAGGATTATTGCAATGGGCTCCCACCAATCTCCCTGCCTGTGGACCCCCTCCCAACCTGCCTCTCCCCTCCTGCTTCACTCTATGCAGATAGGTCCTTGTGGCACAACAAAGATCTCATCTTGGGCTACAAAGATCTCAAAATCCGGTTTCAACACCCTCCTCAAGCTTTATTTTCTGTCCCTCCTGTTCATATACCTATGTTCTCGCCATGCCGAACGCCTTGGCCATTCTTAGCCCTTCTGGGTTTGTCCCACTTCTGTGATTTTGAATCTGCTGTTCTCCTTCTCTGGAATGTGCTTCCATCTCTGTTCAGCCTGAAAAACTCTTATTCATTCTTCAAAACCCCAGGTTCATTAGCACCTCTTTTTGAAACCTTCCATGGACTCCCTAGAATGAAAAGATTTGGACTTTGTGTGGCATGTTTCTCTTTCACTGATCGTCATACTATATTTCAGTTCGTGTCCCCAGAATGCCCAGCAGAGTGTGGATAGAGATTTGGACTTGGTCTCCCCTAGACCTATAGCCTGACCAACACCTACGGTGTTTCATGAACACTTTTAGAACAAAAGCTGACTGTCTGCTTGAATACATGAGCGGAACCTCTAGCCATGACCACATGTCATGGATGTCCTAAAGCTCCTTGATTTCCAGGGAGTTGGGCTTGTGGGTCAGGTGAGGTGGGACAATGGGAGAGGTGGGTTCCAAATTCAGGGACTCATTCTGGAATGTATTGCTGATCTGAATGTCCCAGTCATTGTTTTATTGAAGTTCTGTCCTGAGCAGGGGGCCTGTGAGACCCATGGTTCCCACTGCTCGGTCCTCCTGATGCCCTCCTCCATCCCTGGCTGGTGTCTCTAACTCATGGAGACCAACCTGATAGGGGTCTCAAACTATGCAGAAAGGATCGGAGATACTTTGGACCCTCCCCTGATTTATCACTACCACTGAAACTGCACCCCCTCGCCCCCAGGTATTCCCCCCACCACCCCGCTGCTGTTTTTGACTCCCTGGCGCTCCTCCCAGCTGGCATACATTTCTTCTTTATTTACCTGCTTGTTTTCTGTTTCCCCCAGGGACAGCCGGAAGTCCTGTGGGACTGGGGGCCGTGTGGGTGTTCCTTTCTACATTTCTGGTGCCTGGAAACATGGGACATTCTGGGCACTCAGGGTCGTCGGTTGAATGAGGTGCAGGGAGCCTGGTCCCCAGAGCCCCGCTCTGCCCGCACCTAGGCTGCCTCTCCTCCCTGACGTTTATAAAATTCAAACCCAGGGAGTCAGCCTTTTGCTTACACCACTTCATTGACTTTCCATTCCCCTTAGAATAAAGAAAATAACCCTCACCTCTAAACATTTTCTACTTATCCATTCATCCCAGATTCAAGATTTAAAAAAACCCTTGCTTCTTGTGGAGTGCCCTTAAATTTAACCCAAACTAACTCTAGCCCTAACTCTAAAGTCTAGAAGCTACAATATGAATTTCTTTTCTCTGAGCACTTTTATTTTAGAAAATAATTTCAATCTGTCTTCCTCTGTGATACGATTACAAATATTCGGATCCTGCCAGTAGGCTTTGGTTCATTACAACTTGGGGGCTTAGAGCTTAAAGGGTGATGGTAAAGATGGTATTAGAACCATATGATGTTAGGGTAACATGGTATTTCCCACTGGGTGGCACTAGTGGGGGTGGGGGTCTGATTAGAATCCTTTACCTGGGTGACGACCCTTTGCCATCCCATTCCTGTATGATGATGGATACGGGGGTCATTGACTTTCCAATACTGTTTCTATCAGTTTCGTGTTCTTTGCAGAGGGAGGAGGAAAGCCCCTCCCATCTACTTCTGCTGGGGCTTGTTAAGCCGTGGCCTTGGGGGCCAGCTGACGGGTGGTGAGAAGCAGCAAGCAGCCAGAGGTTTCTGCAGTCAGCGGGCAAGGACAGCCTGTGGCTACTCCAGCCCACCGCCTGGCCGTGCTTCGCGGAGGGTGCACCTTGGCGGAGATATAAAGGCAAATCACGCTTGCATGACAGAGCCCACTTAACTCTGTCTGGCCTGGTATGTGGGGAAGAGGTCAAGGACAAATAGGTACCGGGCCCTGCAGCTGGGCAGTGGCCAGCGTGCACTGCAAGGTGTGGAGGTCAGTGTTTTTCAGGGTGATTTTTTTTCTATCACTCGGTCCGCGGGACAGAATGGGAATGTCCTTCCTGGCTATTTTAGGGAGCACGAGGCGAATAAGACAGCTTCTCCTAAGCCAGCACTGCTTGTACAATAAGTGGCACTGAGAAATGAAAATGAATCTCTTTGTGGCCACCTGGACACTCCCCGAGGACAGCCGTAGGTGGTGTGTCGTTCCGTTTTCTGCAGTGGACCACACCCACACTTAGAGGAGGTGTTTCTGGTGTGGGTCAAAACCAAATGCCGCATTCTGTCACCTCTGGTAAATGCATGGGCTTGTCTTCAGTTCCAGGGGCCACGGCGAGTGACGAAATGTGGTTAGGTCCCAATCAAAACTATCATTGAGAACCTGCTGCCAGAGCCAGAGGGGGAGACCTGTGTGCCTCCGAGGGACCGATGTGCCCCCGGGGCAGGGCCCCATCCTTCGCCGGGAGTGACAGGTACGCTGCCACATCTCCGGACGTGGGGTCCAGAATGACAACCACAGCATGAAGGGACTTGGACACGGGGAGGTCCGCCCTCCAGCGAGGGGTCGAGATGCCAGGACGCACGTGTGTGGAAAGGAGTTAGGGTTACTGCTTGCTCTTCCCTTACAGCCAGGACTTCTCCACGGGTTCTCCAGAGTTTCTTCCCGAACTGCCTTGGCAGCCCCCGCTCTGCGCAGGGATAGCTGCCGGGGAGCCCGCCTGGGTTTCCAGGTGTGCCTAGTTCCACCCCTTGAAGCGTGGAAAGGACAGCTGTATGCGGCCCCTCTCGCTCACGTGCCTCCTGTCCTCTCCAATAATGTGTTTGATTTGGCCTCTGAAGGCCTCTCAGATGCCCACGGAGCGGAGCTATCAGCGAGCCACCAAGGGGAGCCACCTTTCGCTGCGATGGCCAAGGTAGCTCAGGGGCTCCGGAAGCCACGCTGAGCTGAACTGCTAATTGCCACCCCTCAGTGTCCCTGTGAATTCTGCCGAGCCCTCTGGTCAGCGAGCGCTCCGTGGGAAGTCCAGGGTTCCATCTTTACTTTTACGGCACCAATTAACTTCCTCTGCCTTTTCTTCTGGGTTCGTGGAATTACTCTGCGCTCTTTGCAAGGATGTTTAGTAATTCTCATCGACTGTCGAGGAGCCTGCTGGGACACTGCCAACTGATCTTAACAAGCCCACTTACTGCAGGATTTCCCACTGCTTTCCTGGGCTAGGAATTCCTTAACCAAAGGCACATCTCCCAGGAGAACTTTGAGAAGGTGCCTCGTTATGAATATTTTGATGTTGAAAATGTTCAGTGCGCACGTTGGTTGTAAAGCCGGCCAGTGTGTTTGGAAGAACAGGGTGGGCCTTGGGCAAACTTGGAGCAGGGTGGGATTCTGATGCCGCCCCTTTGCCTTTTATCCTTCCCTCTTCTTTCTTCTTCCAGAGCACCCTGGGAACCCCGGCCCCAGCTGCTCACCGCTCCTCCACGCGGCCACACTGAAAGCTTGCACGCTAATTGGTGATTAGGCGCTAATGCATGGCGATTGTTGGCTTGTTTCCTCTCCTGGATAACTTTTTCTTCCTTTTTATATTAGTTAGACCCTTTCATGTCTTAACAAGAAGGGCCAGCTTGTGTAAGATTTCAGGAATGGTAGGTGGGCGATATCTGAACTTCTGGCTCCCCTCCCAGACGCACAGTCTGGGCGACCATGTGTGCCGTTCCGAGCTGTGACTGGCCCTGGGACCGGCGGTAACGGTGCTGTTTGAGAGAGACGGGGTGCTGGGGGACACCTCCCTGGTCCTGCCTGCAGAGTGTCCGAGGGGAGGAGGGTCTCAGGATGTTGTGGGGCTCCGCGGGGTAGCGGAGGGTGAAGCTCATGTGTGTTGCATCTGGGCACCCAGGCTGACAGGAACACCTACAAGGTCAGACTCTGTTTGGGGCATTGAGTACGTGGAGGGAGCTCCTGCTGGAAACACACCCAGTGGGAAATTAGAATTTGCCGTCAGGCACGCTGAGGGGTAATCAGCTGTTACACGAGGAGTCTTGATTATCCGAGGGCTGGTGAAAAGATTTAGGAACAAAATCAGTCCCAGAAATGGGGAAGAGGGACGCTTACAAATTCACCGTGGGGTTTGATTCTGAGAACAGATTCATTTTCATCTTCCAGATTCCCCAGGCATGGGAGAGAGACCACTTGGAGAAAGACCTTGTTCTTCGGAGAGACAGACGGTGTGTTCTGGGTTTAGCGAGGCCCGGTCGGAGGGCACCTGCTGCGGACACGGGGTTGGTCTACACCTGCGCCGTCCAGGACCGTAGCTGTTCACACACTCAGCCCCCGAGCACGTCCAGTGTGGCCAGGGTGTCTGAGGAACTGAAAGTTTCCTTTCATTTACCCTGAATTATTTTAAATGTATCTGCATCCTCACCTGCGGCGGAGAGCGCCCAGCAGATAGGGCCTTCCGGAGCAAGGTGTGCAGGGGGTGGTGGGCGGGGCAGGGGGTGGGGTGGGGGGGCGGAGGGCTGAGAGGTGATCTGGAGAGGTGGAGGGTGCTAGATGGAGAGCGCGTTGTGAGGCTTGTGGGCACATCGGGGCTTGGCCCTGGGGGTGATGAGAAGCCACAGAAGGGCTTTCGTAGAGAGTAGTGCACTCGGACTTAGAGCTTGAGAGACCCCCTTCTGTGGTCCATGTTGGAGTAAGACTGGGGCAGGAGGGCAGCCAGAGAAGGTTGGGGTGGATGTAAATTCACATGCCTAGCTAATGGTATATAATTACGAGGGATGCTTAATGCCAGGACCGGGGCCAAGCACTCCACTCTGATAATCATACCACTGATAGAAAAATATCCCAAAGGGAAAGTTCTCTGGGCTTTGCAATCATGCCACTGGCTGTTGAGAGAGAAGGACAAACAGAAAATGAAGACACCTCCGTGCCCGGCTTGCAGGTGGGGGTAGAGTTTTTCTGAGAGAGAGGGAGTCTGGGCCAGGAGCAGGGGGACACATGTGTTCCTGGGTTAAGTCAGACTCGGACTGCCGCCCTCCCTCAGGTCAATACATCCACCGGGGACTGCAGGGGAAGAGCCAGGAAGGGGGGCTTCTCGGAGACGAGGGGAGGATGAGCCTGGACCGGGGCAGTGACAGCCAGCAGAGGTGACTCTCCTTGCCTCGCGGGTGTGGCCCAGTCCTTCTGGCACTGGTTGCGAAATGGAGGTGTCTGGGAAGCAGAAAGGGGGCTGGCCACACCACACGGTGACGGGAAGAGCTGGCATCCATGGGACAGTGCTGTGATCTAGGAGCCCGCATGGGGAGAGGCTCTGAAAACTGGCGTGGCCACTTACTAACTCATGAAGTTACTATTTATTTCTTGCATCTGTTTTTAAAAAGTGTTTTCTGCTCTATGTTAAAAAAAAGAAAAGGCACATCGTTTGAACGAACCCAGTCCTGTCTGCATTTATCCTTCCTGACTTAGCCTAAAGAGATAGCCCTGTCCGTGTGGGAAGCTTTAGCCTGCAGAATGTTCCCCACAGGTGTGCTTACCTGAACGCGGGGCAAGGGCACATCGGGGAATTACGGGGTGCATCGGGGCATTACGGGGTGCACTGGGGAATTACGGAGTGCTACAGTCCGAGTCCTTTATGTGATGGTGCAAGAAAATATTCAGGAACTTGAAAATTGTTCAGATTATGTGCGTAAGTGAAAAAGGACAAGTTATAAAATAGCACATAGAGTTTACCCACATTTTTCTTTTAAAAAAGTTGATATGTTCATGGAAAAAATGAGGATAATATAACAAAAAAAAACTGGTTACTCCGGGAAGTAGAATTACAGGTGTTTTAAAATTTCCTTTCTTTCTTTTGTTTTTATGAATTTTGTACAAAAACATCCACTGCTGTAAATTAGAAGAAATATCTTTCTGTTTTTACTGGACGAATGGAGGGGCAAGGTGTCATGGAGGCAGGGGGAGGCAGAGAGGGCTCTGCCCTGGAACGGGGCTCCATCTCCCCGGAACTCAAGGTAGTAGATGGTTTTTAGATGTGAAAACATAGGAGGGCTGTTCCCAGTGAATCCTTTGTCCTCAATCAAAAAGGCGTTTTCGTCCTTCTCAGAAAGCAAAGCACAGGCTCTGGTCCCGGGCATTGAGCTGGCCTTGTGGCAGGGGCCCAGTGGGACCATGCCTCTGTGAGCAGTGACTCTGACTCCCGAGCACTCAGCCGAGAAAGGCAACTCGTGCCCAAGCCCGGATCGGTGAGATGCTGTCCGAGGGTGGCCGTGCAGAGCCCCAGGCCCTCCCGGTGACAGCAACTCGCTGAAATGGGATTGCCCACTCAATTAGCTCGCAGGATTCCCACTCCCAGGGGTCCCGACTGTCAGACAGGATCCACAGGAGTGTGATGAAGGGCGCATGTCATTAGGACCCAGGCTGGGGCAGGGCCCCTCTGTAAATGGCATTCATAAGCCAGGCAGACGCTGGGCCAGAGAGCTGGGATCTCGCAGACGGGGCAGTTAAAGGTTTTTTAATTGGATCCCTACTCCCTTCTGGCACAATCATTTGGTGATGGGTTGGCCTTCCATTAGAGAAAAAAAAAAAGAAATCTTTAGATATGGTGTTATGTTCTAGGAAAGCCCCACATGACCGCTGTTCCAGTCCTGTGCCCACGGCTGATTCTGGGCATAGGGGTGCTTCCAAATCAGACCACTCTGGAATGATCCCAGTGGCTATTTCCAAACGTGTAGAGACATGAAGCTCGGGCATCAGAGGATGGTGGTTTCCTGGCCTCGCCAGAAAGTTTGGTGTTAGCTGTGGGCTGTTTTCCTTATTTTGTGCTGAGATCCATATTTTTCTGGGTTGAGAGATACACGTTTTTCTTCCAATAAAACAGTCTGCCATTTAAAACCGTGCCCGCGTGGATGCAGAGTTCGTCTAGCATGCGCTCCCCGAGGGGTCTGCTCTCCGTTCAAGGGGCAGGGGCTCCCGCCCCCACCCAGAAGTTAGGCTGCTGTTTTGCTGCCTCTTATGAATTATTTGGACTTTATCTTTAATATATATTCAGATGTTGATCTTTTCATGTATTCAGAAAGGGCTTTTACCTTCCAGACTCCCTGCGTGGGGTTCTGGGGAGCTAACCGCGGCCGCAGGCGGGGCCTCTATGCGTATTTGCCGTGTGCACTGTCGTGGGTCTTGACTGTTCGTGTTTTTCCTAGGAGTTTTTTATTTCTTTTAGAATGACAAACTTAGAATTTCGGGTTCAAGTTTTTGTGGTATCTCTCCTCCCCCAACTCCTCCTCTTCCTCATCTTCCTCTTCCTCCTCCTCTTCCTCTTTTTCCCCCACCTCCTCCCTCATTGTCTCTGTCTCTCTGCCTCTCATTAGCAAGAACTAATGCGGTTGGACCTGGCGTTCACGGTTGCAAAGGCCCTCAGGAGGAACGGGGCAGCTGTGGCCCATGGCAACGGGCACCACAGTGGTCTGGGGCCAGCTGTTGGTGTGCCGAGGCATTTCCAAGGCCCCTGTGATGCCACGGGAAAGGAAAGAGTGATGCGAAGCCTTTGGAAGCCAGCAGGTACGTGCAGGAGAGAACTCAGGAACCCGGGCAGCGACCAGAGCCAGAAACGGTCCGGGGCAGCAGCCACGCGGCCATGTCCCCACACTGTCCCCACAGACGGAAGCCTTCGTTTCGGAAACAGAGAGACAGGAAGTGAATGTTTAGTACTATGGTCCAAGCCGTGGTTTGAACCATATAGAATTAATGTGCCTCTGCAACAAATACCATTAAGATTGAGTATTCTTCAGAGGGCTGGAGAATCAGGGGAAGAAGGAGGGATGCAAGGCATTTCTCTCGGCTCGGCGGGAAAACAGAAGATCCCTTGCATATAAATCAGCCAAACTGGGGGAGCAGGGAACACACTCCCGTATCCCAGAATGTTTCTTCTGTGTTTGCAAGTATTCTGTGATCCCAAGACCTCACACAGCTGCTTGGGTGGAGAGCACATCTTCCCGAACCGTGGAAGTCATGAGGCCCTGACTTCCTGGGTCCCTGCAGGTGGGCCTGAGCTTGTCTGGTTCTGGTCATAGGTGACATTGGGCTTCTGCTGACCATGACTCGTGGTAGCTGGTGTTGAGGCAACAAGTACCAAGCTGTCCTGCCGCCACGCCTCTCCTCTCCGGAAGGTGGGCTGTTCCCTGCCCCCCCCACCCCCCACCACTTGGTTCTGCCACAGCCCCTCCTCCTCTTCTGCCTCCCGTCTCTCCCTGCGCTGTCTTGCAGAAGGCTGATTCTTTCTTGTTTTAATATTTTTAGAAGGAGAGCAGTGGCATCTTCTAAGACAGGAGTTGTTGACTGATCTACTGATACCAGGAATCAAGCCTATCTTCAAAAGCTGCCTTCTCTGCGTGGGGGGGTTTTCTACACTTGGAGCCACAAAGCTGGCATTGTTTTGAGAGGGTTAACTAAGATTAATGAGCAAAGAAACATGAAACCATAAAGGATCAGCGTTTCCAATCAATGCTGAATAAATTTAACGTGCATTCCATCTGCAGTTTCTTTGGCGCAAACATCCAGACGCCGATTCTGAAAGGTTTTGCCTCTTTATGTTCCTGAATAACACACGAAGACAAAAACGGTGTGTAGCTCTGGTGTCATAGCGCTTTATTTAAGGTTTATACTGCAGTCAATGCATCGATCAAGAGGAATTTGTAGAATACAGAGGTGTATTTAATAAGAGCTGGACAGAGTACCACAAACCTCGCTATTCCCGAGACTTTAACATTGTGAATTGCAACTTCAGCATCTGATTTGGGAGGGGGAAGGAAGGGACAAGTAATTGTGGTAGAATAATGGAGACAGCAGAGCGAGAGCGCTAATACCCACCGAATGCCCAAGTTATGAAATCAAGGAGCATCTCCGTGGGTGTTCCGAGAGGACTTTGTGCACCAGCTTCTTCCAGAATGTGTATTTCAGGAGTGTGTAATCACTGGTTCGGGGCGGGGGGCACTCGGAGCCTCTGTCCACTGTGTTTCTGACATTCGCCCTGTACCAGCAAGAGAACATCTCTCTGTTTGATCACCCCCAGATTAGCCTACAGTTGCCTTCTTCCTTCCGACATTTGAATAACAAGCCTGATGAAACCACTTAACTCCCTCCAATTACAGGTGCCAAGTGGGGGTACAAAAAGGAGAGGCCTTTTACATGTGTGAATGGTTTCACAGTCCAGTGTCATAATCAGATTCGAGAAATTGAACTTGCAGAAAGTTTGTGCTAGCCTTGTGGATTTTCATTTCAGATGTTGTCAACTCAAGGGCATTTGGACCAATCAATATCTGTCTGTCTTCTCGCACATAGAAAGTTGGCTATTAGAAAAGAGAGGCTTACAGCACACTCAGCCAATACCATTAGCCCTAGCCTTAGGGCAGTTCTGTCCATGTGCCCGGGTAGGCACCTGCCCCCTCCCCTCCCCCACCATTAGGGAGGCCACTTGGGATGTCATTTGGACAGAGCGGGCAAAGAGCACTTCTTTATTCTTTCTCTTTTTTACACCCAGACTCCCCCAAAATCAATAAATCTGTTCTTTGCTTATTTTCAGAACTTTACTTCAATATAAGCAAGGACTTTCCTTCCAGCAACAAACTTGACTAACACCATGTCAAGCTTATGTGTGTGTGTGTTTTCTTTCTCTGTTCCAATTTGAAAAATAATTGGAAATAATATCTGATTGATGTTCTCTCTCTCTCTTTTAGCTAAAGATTTCCTCGATGAAAGACCTCGATCCATGGCTGTCCATGATTCAGCACTTGATTTTCTGCTCCAGGTGTCCTGCTACTCCGAGGCATTGTGGGAAATTAAGGAGACGCAGTATTGTTTCTTAATCAGAGAGAACTTCATACAAATTGTGTTCATTGACTGCTGTTTTGTATTTCCTTGTTACTGATGCTTTTCTTATGATTTTTGTTTTGCACTGAACTGCTCCCTGACTGAGAGAAAGCCTGAAGCGGTTAAGATACCAGGAAAGGGAGAATTGAGAATTGGTTAGTGAGATTTGGAGTCTCTCCTGGCAGGTCTTAGAATTTTGTTCAGTTTATTATGATATTCATGTCTTTCTTTCCCTCCCTTCCTCCCTCCCTTCCTTCCTTCCTTCCTTCCTTCCTTCCTTCCTTCCTTCCTTCCTTCCTTCCTTCCTTCCTTCCTTCCTTCTCTCTTTCACTCTCTCTGTCTCTCTGCCTCTCATTAGCAAGAACTAATAAGTTGGACCTGGTGTTCATGGTTGCCAAGGCCCTCAGGAGGAACGGGGCAGCTGTGGCCCATGGCAACGGGCACCACAGTGGTCTGGGGCCAGCTGTTGGTGTGCCGAGGCATTTCCAAGGCCCCTGTGATGCCACAGGCAAGGAAAGAGTGATGCGAAGCCTTTGGAGGCCAGCAGGTTCGTGCAGGAGAGAACTCAGGAACCCGGGCAGTGACCAGAGCCAGAAAAAGTCTGGGGCAGCAGCCACACGGCTGTGTCCCCACACTGTCCCCACAGACAGAAGCCTTCATTTCGGAAACAGAGAGACAGGAAGTGAATGTTTAATACTATGGTCCAAGAAGATGGCATTTTCTGTGATTGGAACCATATAGAATTAATGTGCCTCTGTAACAAATACCATTAAGATTAAGTATTCCTCAGAGAGCTGGAGAATCAGGGAATTCAAGCAGGCTTGCTGGCTGGAGCCAGCCCGCTGATACCTGACCCATCTGCAGACAGAAAGGGCGTGCTCCCTGGTAAAGACATCTGTTGGCAGACAAAAGTGAAGATGTGAATTTCCTTTCAATTTCCCGAATGAGCACAATACTTCCAGTTCTCTGTTTTAATGTGACTCTGGATTGCTCTTTCCCTGACAGTTGCTGTAGAGATAGCATAGGCTTGCTGCATGGCACAGAGGTACTCTTTATTTCACTGTAATTAGCAAGGGTAATTTTCTGGCATGGCTCCGGAATGGTCCATGAGGGGTTTTCCTATTTGAAAGCAGAGGAGAGCTCAAGGTGAGGTGCTGAGCTGTAGCGAGAAAGACCAGTTCGAGTCTGGAGCTAGAAGTAGGAGGCTAGGATTTCCGTGGGATCACAGCTATGGGGTGGCTCAGGCCTCTGGGCCAAGGTTCTTACTGGGCTCCTTCTGATGCTTCTCCTGGGGTGCTGGTCGGGATGGGCCCGCAGGTTCTGGAAAGTGGATGGCCTGTCCTGCTACGTAAGGTATATGCTCTTCAGAGGGCTCCCTTGAACTGTTCCTCTTTTTGAATGAGAACGTAGATCCTTCATTCAGGGCTTTGCTTTATTGGCTTGACGTAATGCTCATCAGTCGTTCTTGTGCTGTAATTGTTCGTGTATGTGCCTATCTCTCTTACCAGACGGTAAAGAAATAGCTCGTGTGGGGTTTTTATTCATTTTTGCATCTTCGATATCTGCAAGAGGACCGTCCAGAGACATCACTCACACACGTGAGGATAAATATGTCAGCGAGCACACTCTTTATTCCAACCGACTTTTTTATTTGTTTGTTTTTGGATAGCAAGGCGTTCTCAACAAAGGAAGCAGGGTGCTGGGTGGTGAGACGTGTCTTGGCATACAGCTCCCTGCTCCACAGACCAGACTTTGCATGGTACTTGTCCAACATGGAACCCTGATTGAGAGCCTGCTTGCTGGCCTGCATCCGAAGGCACACTACACCCCGCTCTCACATCCATACATTCCCCCCTGAGGTAAGGGGCGGGAAGGGCACCGAAGCTGGGCCCATCATAGTGCCCCTTCTTCTGTGCACATCGTTGGTCTCCATGTGGTCAAGTGGCAAAATCGGATCTAAGTCTAATCAAAGCTGAGAGAGTTAAAGGAAATCTTTTCTTCCTAGTTGTGAAGTGCGGTGATATGAACTGGAAGCTTCCGGAAGCCCTGGTCTTAGCCTCAAAGAGAAGTTCAGCTGGGAAACCAAAGCAACCTGAACAAAAGCAGGTATGGCTCTGGGATCCAGCTGTCCCCACCCAACTCCCTGTAACTCCCTGATGGGTGCATCAGGCAGCCCTCCATTCTCCCCAGCCTCTTTCGGTTCTGTTTCTGTCATTTGTACCAAAAGAGCCTTGAGAAGGAATCTCAAGATTCCATGGGAGTTTTGAAAGTCTGAATGTTTGAGTCCTCGCTTTTCAGATTATTATTCCTAAAAGAAGGGGGCTTCCATGGTCCAAAAGATAAGGAATTTCTACAGATGCCATGTGGTCTCTTTAAGAGATTTAAATAGGACAGTTTTTCAACATGTTTAAACTACTGTTCCTTCTAGTTATTCACTTTCAAATGTAAAATGTATTTACGGTTCTTGGCAAGTAAGAGACTATTTATAGTAATTGGTGACCTGTAAGTACATTCTCCTGTAATCCTTTTTCTCTAGATAAACACAGGGCTTCCTACACCTTAGAGGGAAATCACACTTGTGTTTTTATATGGATTCCTCCTTTGTGAGTAAAATGAATGGGTTTGGGAGCAAAAATTGTCTATTCTTCAATGACCGCAATGCTGAAATCTTTGTTTCCAACTGCACTTGTATCCCACAGTACTTTTTAACGGTAACAATGAGGTCCAGTTAAAAAAAATAATGAAGCCATCATCGTGTTCAGGACTGTCAGTTGGAAGCTCAAAGCAGGGAGTTTTGGGTCTTACCTACTGTTTCTTTTCCTTTACAACAGTTCTGCAAATTAGACTCTGTAAGTGCAGTTTTCTTTCTGTGCAACTGAACCTATGCTGCAAAATGGGAAGATTTTAAGTTTAAAAGTAGAGTCACATCTGAAATAGCTGCACGAGTCCACCTTTGGACCAAGCATGAGAGGTAACATGAATGTGCTTGGTAGACCTATACTTTTTGTCTGTTCAGGATCGTTTTCTTTGAAAAAACAAGCACTTTTTCATTCTAAAGTGGTCTTGCTCAAATCCTGGGGGCCAGCTGACACCTCCTCTTTCTCCCTTCTAACTTGGGAAGGCCAGCATGCGCACTTGACCTCCAATGCCCAGAGCACCCTTCCAACAGCATCAGTGATCGTCTCGAGAGTGGGATCAAGATCCCCGGGCCACAAGGAGCCCTCTGGGCTTGCGCTGGAGCTCTCAGGAAAGGAGCTCACTTTCCCTGTATGGATCGGAAGTTTAGAGCTATAAGGACCAAAGTTTAGAGCTATGACAGTATCTACCTGTCCCAACCCAGCCGAGTCCCAACCCCTCCCAGTGTTGCCCACTCCTTCCCACCGACTGGAAACCTTGCATTTAGCCATCTTCTCTCCTGGGACCACCCAAGAGAGAAAAAGAAAAATTAACAGGACCTGCATGTTAAGATGGATTTAATATACTGGAGGATGGAGTTTTTAACCCGACATGGTTGGGCCTTGGGTTCCAGTCATGGAGGAAGTGGATCCTTCCACTGCCCCTGGACGTTCCACATTATTTGAGGCAATGGATTATCGTTCGTGCTTAAGCTAGTCTGAGTTGTGTTTCTGTTACTTATGACCCAAAGAGTCCTGGTGGCTATAGTGTGAAAGTGTAGAAATGAGGAACTATTCTAGTTTTTAACCTAACTTCTGTCAATGTGTCTAGACATGCTATTTATGGGTCTGGGCTAGTCTGGGAAACTGTGTTTCTTTGTTTGGGCCATGGGTTTCAGACACTCTCTACTTGTTGGCTGTAGGATGCCCTGCATACCTTTAGTGTTTTGTTTGTTTGTTCGTTTCCCCTAAGCAAGTGGCAGATTCAAACGGTAGGGTTAGCTTTGTTCCAGAAGCATCAACAGTGCATTGGGGACCCTTGAAGATCGTAAGATACACAGAAACATTTAAAACTTTCAGGGGAAATGATAAATGGATTGAGAATCTGAGTCAGGCTAACTAAAGCTGACATTTAGTGGGAGAAAGTTATAAAAAACTGCCGTACAACTGGAAGCAGTCTTGAGTTGGGCCAGATTTGTCATTTGGCTTAGAAACAGAAGGTTCCTTGAGTTCTGGCAACATGGAGTCTCCTACTTGCAGAGTTTGTAAAGCCAGGGAGATATATGGCCTGCGCTACCCGCGAAGAACAGAGATGGTGGACTTTGGCCATGTTCCTGGGCATTTCCACATGAACATCTGCCCTGTTCCAACCTCCAGACCTGGTCTTGTCTGTCACAGGCTGGAGAGGAAAAGTGCTGCCCCGGGAAGGACCTTACTATGGAAGGGAAGGACGTGGATGGAAGAGAAAGGAGGATGGTGGACCGAAGACACACCTGAGCTGGTTATATTTCTGAGATCAAAACAAACAAAAACAACCACTTTCTCCACTCTTGTGATTCCTGCTTTTTAAAGGTTAAAAAGCCCAGTATACAGAAGTATCTTCATTTCAACCATGATTGACTTTGTATGGGACAGGCTGCTCTGATTGGGAGCAAGGCTTCACCATTTTGGGCTTGGCTTGCCCTCCTGGCCAGCTCTGCAGAACAACCGAATCTAACAACTGATCAGTGTCATGGGAGGAAAGGTCTGGAAAAGTGTAAACAGGAACCAAAGCATAGAGGGCAGCAAAGCAACTCTCTAGCCATGAAGTTACAAACGCTATGAATATGAAACTCAGCCAACTGGTCACCTCTTACGATTATTTCTGTGATGTCCAGAACCCTGACCTGGAGCAGTGGCTGGTTTTTCAGAAATAATATATTTCATTTTAAGATGATTGTAGATTCCCGTCAGTTGTAATACACAGCACAGAGAGATCCTGTACATCCTTCACTCCCGTCTCCCCACGTGGTAACATCCTGCACAGTAACTGTATCGCACCCGGGATATTGACATTGATGTAATCCCCTCATCCTATTCAGATTTCACTAGTCTTACATGTACTCATGTTCCACAGATTTGTGTGACCCCCACTGCAGTCAAGACCTGGAGCAGTTCTACCACAAGGATTCCCCTATATCGAAACATTTAAATTTTTCAGCGTTTTTGTTGAGGTTGTTAAATATGATTTATCATTGTTTGGAGCCTCAATGTTTTCATGAAAGACAAAGGGAAAGTAGGATTCCAGGCACCAAAGTTTGCCTTCAGCCCCTCCTGGGATCCCCGTGGGACACTTGCCTGTGGTTTCCACAATTAGGCTCCTCGAGGCGGCTGCGGAGGGATGCCATGTCTGGGAGGAATCGTCCTTTCGATTTCTCTGCACTGATCTTCCTACTCACTGGTCATTATTCTGAAACGAAACCACGCGCTCTTCATGTTGAAACGCCAATACCTTTCCCCTCAGCCGTGCTCCTCGCCTGTCAGCTCATTTGGTCGCAGCCTTCTCACATTTACTTAACTTGATGTATAGGACTAATGGAATATAATGAAAATTCTTTGCAAACGATTGATTTTTTTCTGCATGCATCCACATGGTCTACAGAATATAGTTATTTTTAGTCTGTGCCATTCTCTGGCCATATTTTCAGTATAATGTTATCATGAAAAAAGATCATGGATGTAGTAAGGGATTCTAAAATTCAGTGCATCCCTAACAAGGAAGAACTGACTGTTCTGTTGACAGCCCTTTCCAGGACCCTGTCCTGAAGTCTCCTTCTTTGCACGCCACAGCCACTTGGCGCATCTGAATCTCAGTGCCCCGTGGACCAGCTCTGCACACCCATCAATATGCCATAGCTTCCTGACCCTCAGGATTTTCACATAAAATTACACAGGTCTTGTACTATTATTATGAGTATTCAGTGAGCTAACAGACCCAGACGAGGTCCTTCATAGATGCCAGTTTTATTTTTAGTCATTTGTCAATGAAGAAGCACCTTCTATGGGCCAGGTATTTGCCAGATGGGAAGGGTAGAGAAATAATCAAAGTATCCCTACCCCCAAGACAGGCACAGTCCAGTTGGTTTCAACAGTTGTACTAGCAGTGTTCACTACTCTGATAATCATTCCCCTACAGGGAGTCCACGCTTGCTGGGAGCCAGGGAAAGTCTTCCTTGAGCTGGTCATTCTTGACTTGTTTGGATCTTGGAACACATGTTGAAGGACCCAGGCCCTGAAAAGAGGGAAGGGCATCTGAGGCAGAAAGGAACACATAAGCAAGGTCCAGAAATGGGAGAGACCTTTGGCACGCTCAGAAGTCCTGTAGGGATCAGAGACAGTGCAGGAGAGTGGAAGATGATGTATGGGGGTGTCAGGAGGAACCAGAGGCTGAGGGCTAAATGGACCTGCGAAAGCTGCACTGCTCAACGTGGAGGCCTGAGTTCTGGGTGGCAGAAAGGTGCACGGACAGAGTTGAGATCTGGCATCCAGGGTGATGGGGTTTGGAGCCAAGACCTCATATGTCTTCTTGAGGCCCTGAGCGGGTCAGAAGCCCTCCCAGCTCCAGACCCCTGTCCCCTGATGCCAGCCTCCCCTTGCCACCAGTGAATGATGGAGCTTTGGGCAAGTCACTTAGTGAATTAGAGACTGGGTCTGAAACTCCTTCCAGAGCTAAGATTCTTCACATTCACAGCGGTCATACCACTAGGTGAAAAAGTCAAGAAAAATAGATGTTTTCTGTTGCTGTGAAAATTTTGTTCCGTGCCGGGAACCGTGCACAGTGGGGTCTAGCACGGCTCTTGAAATCTAGCTGTCTTCTCAGACCAGACACATTCTGTTTGATTACGGCTACTGAGACCCCTTCATTTTTAATTAATTTGTCATCGAGGTAGGGTTGGGGTTCACATAAGTGGGAAATCCGGAGTGAAGGTTGCCATTGCTGACAGGAAGTGCGGCTTGTGTTTGGGAACTTCCGGCGCCTGTGTTACTTGATCCATTTGAGAAGGGACGCTTTTCCATTCAGATGTGCATTCACACTGTGTGTAGATTGAGGGATTCGCCCCTCCCACGGCGGCCTCTCCCAGGATGACCCTCGGACAGAGCTTTGGCCGGACTTGGCCCAGGGGTGCTTGGAGGCACCACCGCAGCCTGCTGGGCCGGCTGGTGCCTGGCATGTCCGGGATGGGCCTCCCTGGTCAAGCCTGGGAAGTAGGACACAGGAGTTCTGCTGACCACCTCTCCCGTCACTATCTTGCTGTGGCTGACTCTTCCTCCTATTCCTTCACCATGTCTGTTTACCTATGTGCCTTTCCTTCAGACGCTACGGCTGTAAGAGCAGGCCTGTGTTTTGATGGCTGCTGATAGCCAGCTGAGCCATGCTCCACACCAGCAAAGCATAATTAGGAGTGAGAAGCCAGTATCCCGGCCGAGGCCAGCCAGCACCTGCAGCCTCCTGCTGTGGCCTTCAGTGTTGAGGCTGGCATGCCCAGAGATGTGCAGCTTATGGTCTGGGAGGAGCCGAGTGGGCTGGACCAGCCTACCTGGTACCCACCCCACCGAGCAGTGCTCAGGAGCCATGAGACCCAGGGTGGCTCTCTGCGTAGCCGGTCCAGTGTCTCCCACTTTGCAGGGATGGGACTGCTTTGGATAGATCGCATCCTCTAATGAGCTTTATGATGTTTGGCATGTGATCTCCATCTGTGAATCCATTGCAGACCCAGAAGATGTGCCCTCCATGGACCTGGGAGCCTCATAGCACTTCGTTTGAGAAGTGTTGTCCTCTGCATGTAGGAGGACTCATGACATCTGTGGTCACCTGGGACCCAGCTAAGGGATAGACGGAGCCCGGGACAACTTTGAGCTGTAGCAGACGAGAAGCTAATTGCCCACTGGGTTTTTGTGTCATAGGTAGAGACAAATGAGGGGCTTACCTGGCGCACTGCACCAAAAGGGGCATGGAGAATGCAAATCTCCCCAGATACTTCAAGTCCTGAGAGCAGAGACCTGGCCTTGCCTCCTGTGTGAACGGCATGCCTGTCTTAGAGGTAGGCACGTGGCCATGCCGTGCACAGGCCATGAACCTGCCCCTCCTGCTGCTTTCCCTACGTTGATCAGAAACACCTGCATGTGCCTGCCGGCTCCACACCGTCCAGCCATCCTTCACGTCTCTGCGACCTGCAGCAAGGCGGATGGACCCCATATCACGCGGCATGCAGGCACGCGGGGTGGTGGAGACGCTGGTGCCTTAGGAACCAGGTCGGCCTGCAACAGGACAAGACAGAGCTGCTCCATGTGGGGCTTTCCTGACCTGTGGGACAGTAAGCCTGCCTCTGGAAAGCATCCCACTGAGGCGTGGCTCATCTGTCTGACGCTCTGGGTCTCCTCCCTCTGATCTCAGCCAGCCTCCTTTCCCCCGCACTTGTCCTTCAACTTCTGCCCGGACGTGTCCGTTCACAGCGCATACAGATCACTCATACTCCTTTACATTTCTGACTCCAAGAGTAGACATGCCCATTTTAGAAATAAAGAAAAGCACACGTAATAAAGTCACCCTTCTATTTTCTCTCCACATTTTGATCCGTCCGACCCTGTGGCTATGTCTATTTTGTTCGTGTATCTGGGAACACCCCCTGTATGCTGTCCTAATGTCCTCCCTGCGCCTTTGCTCTCTCTCTGCTCCCTCCTTGGACCCCTCCCCATCCCATGTGCCTTCTCCAAGGCTTCTGCGCTCCCACGCTCGTGCTCCTTGCAGACCTTCTCTGACCATCCAGCCCTCAGGGCTCCTTCTCTGAGCACCGGACAGAGACCACAGGCTTGGTTTGTGCCTTTTGTTGGTTCCTAACTTCTATTGTTCTCCGATTTTGTCCAACCTCCGGGGTCAGGAGGGCATACTTCTATTTCTTTGTACGTCCAGTAGCATCTAACATTGGGCTATGAAACGATTCTTTAGCAAGATATAAGAGGATGTTGCTGCAGAATAAAAAAATATATATACTCAGAAGAACATGCATCTTCATTAATAATTGTAGTCTCAGCCTCGAGTCTCTTTTATGTTCTACTGGCAAAAGTTAATGCGCTTCATGATTTTTATTCCTGGAAAAGTTGATGTTGACTTGACGACACTTGGTGTTCTCTCGACAGTGCTGAGGGAGACTGGAAAGGAGCACTCCCGACCTCCGGCTGGGTGGGCCTGTTCTTTTGAGTGTGAGCACACGGGGCGGGGGGGGGGGGGGCTCAAGCCCCGGGGGCTTTCTCAGGTCCCATTCTCTCCTTCCTCTCCCTCTGGCTGATGCGAGAGGAGGAGCTGGAAGCATTCAGGACGGGTTTGGGTGCGTGTGTGACTTTTTGTGGGGTAACCAGTTTGAAAGACATCCTTTGGCTGCAAAAAAAAACGACAAAGGTCCTGCAGCTCTGGGTTGTGCTTCAGAGATCAGGGCCTCCTGTCGCGGCAGGGACAGGCCCACCCGCATCTCTTCTAGTGATCTGACCCAACGGAAATCTCCTGGTTACAAAGACACTGCCTTCAAATTTAAAGAAAAAAAAACCTAATAAATAATTTGTTATAACTGCAGGGCATCACGTTGCCGTGTTACTTATTATGGAACTAGGATAATATTTAAATTTCTTATTTACAGCATTAAAATAAATAGTGGTTTGGGCATTTTGGCAAATCAGAGGCCACGCGTGATAATCCCCTGCCTCCTCCCCCATTTCTGGCTTCCGCACACTCTTCCTGCGGGCCTGGGTTCTTTCCCCAGTTGCAATTACTCCATTATGCTATTAAAGTTCAGAATGTGCAACATGCCCGACCCCTGAAGGCATTTGCCAGTCATTTTTTTTTATCTTTCCTAATACCTGTAGCTCCCTTTCTGTGCGAACATTTGACTGCGAGCGTTCTGTGGCACCTGCCGGTTAGCTGTCTCTTGAAGGCCACTGGCCTCTGCACCTCTTATGGCCACTAATCGAGCCCCTGTCAGATCTCCGAGGGGGGCGGCAGGCAACACAGTGAATTAAATATCAAGCAAATCAGATCAAATGGCAGCCTGGCCCCCCAGGTAAGGAGCAGGCTCGGGGTGGCTTGCGTTCGAGCAGGCGCCTGTCCTTCCCTGGTTCACGCAGGGCACGGACCCGTGTTACATCAAGTGCCCCTCGCTTAAGCCCCACTAATTGGGTAGGATTGCTGCCGTCTGATGAGTCATAATTAGGACGAGACGGCTCCAGTAGGAGCCGTCTTATCGGGCGAAGGGTCAGGGACTAATGACTAGCAGAAGGTAAGGGTTTTGTTGATGCCTGTAGTCTCTGTTGGAAAAAAAAAAAAAAAATCCACTCCTGCTGCATTTCTTCCGGCAGCAGGCACTGAATCTTTCCCCTCATTTGATTCAGTGACCTCTCAAGTGCATCATCGCCCCGAGGGCTCCGGGCCGTCCAGCAACTGTTAAGCCCCTTGGGCTGATAATCTTCTCCCACGTTTGCCCTTAACACCGGTCGCCCCACCATTAGCTGCAGCTGCACTGGTGCTCATTAGAGACGATCGATGCGGCCGAGCTAAAGCCGGGCTGCACGTCCGCCCCGCGAGCTCCTGCAGATTTACGGCCGGCCCACCAACGCCTTCCTGGCAGCCCCGCGAAAAAGGGGCTCTTTTTTTAAAAAAGGCAAAACATGGACGAGGATGAGGAGAAAGAACATTTACCTTCTTGGTCTCGGGCTGTTGTTGACTGTCTAGAGGAAACTGTGTTTCCACTGTGATGTGCAATTTTCACGTCTTTGCCTCTGATTCTCCTTGAGTCAGGCAGGGCCAGAATAAGGATGTTTCCTAAGGAAAGAAGGACTGGTCCTGCTCAAAGAGGCATGTGAGGTGGTGTGGACTCTGGACGCAGGCGTCTGCGTGGCTCCTTCCAGAACAGGGCAATCTGGGGAAGCCGGCAGCGGTTGTTGGAGTCCTGCTTCTCGCCAGAAGGTGTTGCCAGAGAGCCTGGTAACTCTTGTTCTACTCGTTCCCTAGGAAGGAACGCGGGCCTCCCAGTGCACACTGGAAGCAGGAAAGGTCCCGGGGCGGGGGGGCAGTGGGGGGCAAAGGCTTGAGTCGGCTCTGCTTCTCTGACTTCTGCAGGCCAGCATCCTTCCAGTAGGGCTGGGTCAAGCTGCCCACTCGGCCGTTCTTCTTTTGTGATGGGCTGGTGTCAGCTGAACCCCCTTGGAACGAGGAGCAGCCATGGCCTCTCTCCCCGGGGTTAGTAGGGGGCAGGCACGCGTGCCTTCAGCAGGGCACAGTCACCGACCTCTAGCGGTCCCTGCTACCCATGGCAAGGACGGAGAAGTGTGAAAATAGTGAAAACCCAGGATGGGAGCGGGAGGAAGACAGCCGCAGCTCTGCACCAGAAAACTCAGGATATTTGCCTACGTTTTCTGCATAGGGACCCATATGGAATGAAGGATTGTTCTGAGCTTTGTCTTCGCACTGAAGAAAACTATCTAGAAGAGACCCCCAACAGAGCTGCGCTATTGGTTGCTAGTGATGAAATGCTTGGGCTGGTGACCAAGGAGCTCAGGTGGTAAGAGAACCCATCTAGCCCCTGCCAGCAACTGTGACAGCAGAGGAGGGGAACTCTGCTCCTGGAAGTGTGGGGCTCCTATCCAAACTCAGGAGGGGCAGCTTCAGACAGAGGGGAGCCCTGCAGGGGAAAGCCTCCAGCTCTGCTTCACTGAGTGAGCAATGTGACAAAGCAAGTTCAGAGCAACTCTCCACTTTTCTCTGCGTCCTTCAGTCTACACCTGAAGTGTTTAGTGACAGAAACCATAACATCTGGGAAAAGGGCAAAAAGAAACTTTCCTCTGTAAGAATAAGCAAAGAACAGTGACTTAGGACAAGACGACCACAAGTTCTGAGCCAAGGACCTTCCATGCAATGAACCAACAGTGAGGAATGGAGGATCCAAGAAATTTGCTAGTTTCTGTGTTTGACAGAATTTAAGGTGACAGTGCACCCATGAAATCAGAACAGAACTTTGTCAAGGTGGCAAAACACAAGACCCTCAAAGGCACAGACAAATAAATCATTGCTGAATTGAAAACTGCAGGTTTGAAAAAAAACCGTAACCCTCCCCCCCGAAACCCCTTCAGTTTTGCAACTAGAAAGTTGTGTCAATGAGGCAGGAGATGAACTTGAGAACTTAGGGAAACCCAGAGAGAAGGAATAAATAAATAAAGTGATGGAGAAAATAGGAGACCTGGAAAGACAAGAGATCCAATATATGTATAATGGATTTCCTGAAGGAGAGAGCCGCATGAGCAGAGATGCGAAAATGGTCACCAAGGAATCCGAAGGGCTCCCTGAGTACCAGGCACAACGAATGGAACTTGAATTTCAAGGGAGAAGCAAATATACGTCTAGGCTGAAAAACAATTTATCTCCAAGGAAATAGGAATCAGCCTGCAGTCAGCCTATGTGCCTACAACACTCCAAGTGCTTTTCACTTTTATTGGAACCCCAGCTGTTACACAGTTCCGCTTAAGATTGCCATTTTTTATTTTGTTATTTTGTTAGTTCCTTACCAGAACAGTTTACCTGAAAAAAAAAAATTCCATTCTAGCACTCCTCATCTTCCACCATAAATTGAGATACTTTGGAAAAAAGTGGGCTGCTGGTAGACTTCTCTGCGGTAATGGAGACAAGATGACAGTGCATCAGTGTTTACAGAACTTTTATAGAAAAAAATTTCAACCCAAGTACGCTCTACCCTCTACTCTGGTTTCTACTCAAAATGTGTGACTTTTAGGTGGCCTCCAGTTAACTTGCAAGCCCTGTAAGATTGCGAAGATCTGTACCGTCCCATCAGCTTCTCTCTCCCCTGGCCCCAGCAAGCTGCTCACAACACGTATGCTGACTTAAATGGGTTACAGCAAAGGATGCTCTCAGAGGTGCAAAGAACTTGGAAAATACACCATTCACATGTCCTTTTTGAGAAAATGTATACAGTGAAGCCTACTGTGGGAGGATGGGTAAGTCATAGTGTAACAGAAAGGAGATAAACAACAAATTTGGTAACCATGTAGAGCTTGAATAACTCTTATTCATATGATTAAAAACAGTCTCAATATAAAAAAGAAAATTGAGACAAAAATGGATAACTTAGGCAAATAATTTAATATTAATTATCTGATCTGTGCTTTCAGATAAGAGCAAAAAAAGGCAAATCAGACAGAGAGGGAAAAAGCAAATGTGTGGTACATTTCTGTTTTCCCTCGAGAGAGGTGATACGTAGTATCCCAGCGTTAATGGGGACCAGAGAAAAATATGTTACATTAAAACAAAAAGAAAAAAGAGAAAGAAATGTGAAAAGTACCGCACATAGAATAAAACAGCATTTACAATGTCCAGATTTCTGAAGAAAAAAAATAAAAAGGCTAAGAAAAATCATTTTTATCAAAAGATGAATAAAAGGGAGCAAAAATAAAGTATTCAAAAATAAGGCATTAACAGAATAAGTTCAGAGATAAATATGAAAAGGCCAAACTCCCCAATTGACAGGCTTTCAGGTTTGATTGAAAACAGAATCAAATTAGAACCTCTTGATGAGGGGCCGCCTGGGTGGCGCAGTCGTTAAGCGTCTGCCTTTGGCTCAGGGCGTGATCCCGCCGTTCTGGGATCGAGCCCCACATCAGGCTCTGCATCGGGCTCCCTGCTCCGCTGGGAGCCTGCTTCTCCCTCTCCCACTCCCCCTGCTTGTGTTCCCTCTCTCGCTGGCTGTCTCTCTCTCTGTCAAATAAACAAATAAAATCTTTAAAAAAAAAAAAAGGAACCTATTGACAAGAGACACACAATTTTAAAAAATATGGAACGATTGAAAAATAATGGCTGGGTGTTATACGCAAATAATAAGTCATGGAACACTACATCAAAAACTAAGGATGTACTGTATGGTGACTAACATAACATAATAAAAATTATTATACAAAATAAATAAAAGTACTTTGCAAATGTCAAAAAAAAAAAAGAAAAAGAATGGCTGAACTAAGTCATATCAGGTAAATAGAAATGAAAAGTGAAAAGTGGTAGCAATGTGAATATCAAGTTAGGGTTAAATCGTTTCAAATGATTTATTTTCATATTGCTAAAATGTAAAGTTCACCACGAAGATGCACCCATGTTATGCATCACATAAATAATGAACCCTTACATGTGAACTATTATTAGTATTAGAACGTCTAACGTAAATTCAAATAGTAGAAGAAACTGACGTGATATAAGTCATAAGTGAGTGGTTTTCACATGAACAGTCAGTAGTGGACAAGACAAGTTGACAAATAAAAGCAAAGAAAATGAAGAATTGGATCATTTATACTAAATAGAGCTTATTCAATATTTAATAAGGTATAGCGAACTTTATATCATCTGAAGAAGGATGATGCCCATGTTACATTTGTGAAAGTTGATGACAAAAACATCCTAATCATGAGGAAAAATTTGATGTGTTTTCTTAAGGAACAAACTGTACAAACCACATCCGGGGCTACAACAAAATAGTAAGTGTTAATAACAAACTGTAACACGAATTGCAATACACTTAAAAAATTAAGATAATACTCTCCCAGTAGCCATTATATAAAATAAGAATTTAGTCTATAATTCAGGAATACTTAACAAAATAAGGACATATCAAACATTAGGGGTTGATGCCCAAAGTTAATTCAAGGTCAAATGCATCAGATTAAGTGTATTTGTCATGAAACAAGAATAAACAACAATGCACAAAGTAATAAGCCCTTAATTTAAAATTGCTTGTAAAGATCTAAGATATTAAGTTCAAGGAATGTTCAAAAAATGAAAAGGATAAATATCACAAAAGAGAAATTTATAACTTAGAACATAGAAAAACAGTAAAGCTGAGAAATTCAAGAACTTCAAAAATAAGCAGGTCCACATTAAAATACACAAACCACTGGCACATCTGTTTTAGGGTAAATACAAATATATAAAAGGAAGAATTAGTGAATATGACGGAGGAAACAAACAAAAATAAAATACTGGGATAACTCTGTGGTAATAAAAACTATAAAGAAATACTGAGAACTAATGTATATAGTTGACCACTCAGTGGCTGGAAGATTTTTCTGAAGAAAATAAAATCTTCATGTCTGACTAAAAATGGAGAAAAATTCAATGGGCTAATAATCTTGGAGAGAAATTTCCAAAGTTGCTTATAGTCTAATTAGTATACCTTTGTGAGATTTTAAAATGAATCTCTTTGTCAGTCCCTCTTCATTATTATTCAGTATTTTGCTCATTCTTCCAGAAAATTTTAGAATTCTTTAGAGTTTGGGGGTGAAGGATTTCAATCTTGTAAGAACAAATAATTCCCCTGCTGCATGAAAGATTGCAAAGCACAGGGAGAAAGTGTTTCCTGGTGTATTTTACATAGCCAGCTGGGGCTTGAATCTAAAACCTTTAAGGCAGAAAATTCCAGACCCATCTCACTGGGAAGGTGAGTCTGGAACAGTGGGTGGGGCTAGCACCTGGTGAGATCAGACTGTAGCCATTGAAACAAAGAACAAAAAACCCTAAATAATATATAGCAGATTGAAAACAACAGTTTCATATACTATACAGATCTACTTCAGGAATGCGATAATGTTTTAATATTCAGAAATCTATTAATAAAATATATCACATTGGTAGATTAAAAGAGGAAAAACTTAAATTCCCAGAGGACACTTGATAAAATTCAGCATCGATTTCTTTTTTTTTTTTTTAAAGATTTTATTTATTTATTTATTTATTCGACAGAGAGAGAGACAGCCAGCGAGAGAGGGAACACAAGCAGGGGGAGTGGGAGAGGAAGAAGCTCATAGCAGAAGAGCCTGATGTGGGGCTCGATCCCAGAACGCCGGGATGACGCCCTGAGCCGAAGGCACACGCTTAACCGCTGTGCCACCCAGGTGCCCCTCAGCATCGATTTCTAATAAAAACTTAATAAGCCAGGACTAGAAGAATGTTTCCTTGATGAGGGAAGACAATATGACATCATCAGCAACATCACATGTAATGAGGACTCTGCAGGTCCTTCAAAGTCTGGAGCAGGGTGGGGGATGCTACAATTCCATCATTAGGAACATCATTCTAGAAGTCCCAACAAGTGTGGTAAGACAGGAAACAGAGATAATAAGGTTAACTTTTAGAACAGCCCCAAATCTACATGTGGTATGATGAGATGTCTAGAATCCCTAAGAGAATATTTTAAAGAAAGTAGTTGACAGAATTTCTTTTGATAGTCACATGCACAAATCAATAACTTTCCTATATTTCATTAAAGATGAGCTGGAAAGTAAAATGATAAGAGATTTCCGATCCCCAAGATCAATATAACACACTAAATCCTAGGAATAAACCTGCAAAATGTGCAGGGGTCCGCACGAAGGGAAGGACAACAGGTTTTAGAGATGCCAAGCAAGTCTGGAGTTTATAGAGATACGGACCTTGGTACTGAATGGTGGAAAGAGGCCAAACTTCCCCAATTTAACTGATGCTTTTAGGACAATTCCTATCAAAATTCAAATTTAATGTTGACCTGCTTATTCTAGAAGCTATTTAAATATTGAATACTAATGGAGAGGAAGAGCAGGAGAGATGGATTGAGAGGTGCTCTACAGCTCAGTGGTTTCGTGGGGGGCAGGCACAGGAGGAGCGCCCACTCAGCCAACATGGGGTACGCGTGGATTTCAAATATGTGGGGTAAGTTTCATTATTCAGTACATGATGTTGAGATAGCAGGTGGATTACTCGGAAAAGGGTCCCTCTCTCACCTCTAGATGAAAATTCACTGCTGTGATTCAGGAGGTAAGTGCGAGAGAACAACATGGACTTTGAGGAATGAGGGACACATGTCTCTCTGGTTTCCCGGTGGGGGAGCGAGAACAAGGAAGAAAACGAACAGGAACACAACAGAGATTTTTTTTTTCCATAAAAATTGGAAAATTCTCAACACCAAATTACACCCTAAACAATGTTAACAGACAAATGGAAGCCCACTGTAGCCTATTGGTAAGTAAAGGATTATCACCTTTAATACATAAAGAACCCTTATAATTCAGTAAACGTTTTGGGGGAAAAGGTGCCTCAAAGCCTGACAAAGCATCCATGAAATAGAAACTACTGTACTCACTAGGCATCTAAAGAAATGTTCTTCCTATTAAGAATGAAGGAAATACAACTTTAAGTAATAACAGTTATTTTTAGCTGATCAAATTAGTGAAGATTTTTGAAAGAGGTAATACCCAGGGTTGGCAAGGTGATGGAAAAACAGTAATTCTTATGTATTCGTGTATGAGATTTTCCAGAGCTAATACTGACAATATGAATTAAAACTTCAACATTATCCTGAGACCCAGTACGTGGACTCACTTCTAGGCACGTACCCCAAGTAAACAATTACAGAACCGCAAAGAGTCGGGTGCAGGGAAGGGGGGGTGGGGGAGGGGAGGCTGTGTGACGCTCTCTGTAAAAGGGTAAAGACCCCGGGAGAGGAAAGAGGTTAAATAAATCGTGGTCCATGAAAAGCCATGGAATACGAAGTAGCCATTAAAAACCATGTTCTCAGCAATGACGTATACGCAGCAATATTCACAATATATTAAATCATAAATACGTTGCAAAACGGTAGATGCTTTATCATCCCAATGTTGTGAAAATGGAGGCCATACCTAGACAGAAGACAGAAGGCCAAACAGTGCTCACCTCCTACTCTTGGGAATATGAGGAATTTTTATTTTCTTCTTTGTCGTTTTCTGAAGTTTTCAAAATTGATGCTATGACACTGTGTGACATATATGCAAGTCATAATAATAATTATAATAAAAAATTTAAAAGCTCCATAAGGGAAACAGAACCGGTCTTGTTACCGATGCCAGTCTGAACAGTCCTTCGATGTCACAGAGCAGCCCAGGGTTCAAAGAAAGGAGGGCTCGACGTATAGTCTCTACAGAGTTCTCTCCCTGTCTCTGTCTCTGTCTCTCCTTCTCTGTCTGCCTCTGTCTCTTTCTTCCTTTCTCTCTCTGTCTCTCTCCTTGCTCCTTATCTCTCTCTCTCTCCCTCTCTCTGTCTCTGTTTCTCTCCCGCTCTGGCTCTCTCTCTCTCTCTCTTTTTCTCTCTGTCTCTCTCTTTGTCTCTGTCTCTCCTTTTCTTTCTCCCTCTCTCTGTCTCTGTCTCCCACTCTCATTCTCTTTCTCTGTCTCTATCTCTCCTTCTCTCTTTGTCTCTCTGCTTCTCTCTTTGTGTCTGCCTCACTCCCTTTCTCTGTCTCTCCTTCTCTCTCTTTCTCTCCTTCTCTCTCTGTTTCTGTCTCTCCCTTTCTCATTCTCTCTCTCTCTCTCTCTGTCTCCCTCTCTCATCCTCTGTGTCTCTCTCTCACTGTTACCAGTCACTTATTTCCCTCTGGCCACTCTGAAAATGTCCTGGTTTCCCGTTTCTTGGCTCATAGATAACATCTCCTTATTTAATGTCTGACTCACTCTTTTTATATCAGATCTATTTTCCTTCTCAGGCTTCTGGCATCCTGGCTTCATTTCCTGAGAAAGCTGTTTTCAAGTCACAGAGTGTCTTGCCTTGGTCCTCAGAGTCACCGCGGGGAGGGAGCAGTTGGAATGTTTGCCGCTTCTGCTAGGGCTCTGCTCTGTCCTGGGGGGCCCACACGGGCTCCTGATTCAGATTGATTGTTCTGGGCGTGAATGAACTTGGCTGCCTCATTATCAACAGAAACCTCGGGTTAGGATTGCCAGACTTCACAAATAGAAATACAAAATGCCTAGTTAAATTTGATTTTAGATGAACAGTACATAATTTTTAGTATAAGTAGATCTTAAACATTCGTGGGATGTACTTATACTGAAAACTAGTCACTGTGTATGAGAAATTCAGATTGAACTGGGCAACCTGTATTTCATCTGACAAACTTACCCCACAAATGCCTTCAATGGGTCAAATGCCAAAATGGCCTCCTGCCTTACCTTGGCCTAAGTAACTTTGTCTACAGTGGGCTCTTCAAACTCCACCATCAAGTGCTGAGCAAACACAGTCATCTCCTGATGGATCTATTTGGGTCCTGCCGATGGCCAGTCATCAACTTGCTGCAGGAAGATGAGAGATTGACCGTTCCTCTCTGTAATCGAAAATGGAACAGCCACTGATTTTCATAAACAGAGAGACGAATTAAGGAGCTGATGAATTAATGGAAGTGCTCGTCCTTTCATCAAGGAGAGTGGAGCGCTGGCCGCAGTGACGAGCTCCTCTCCTTCTTCTGGACTTAGTAGAGTCAATGCCCATCACTTGACTCCTTCATGAAGGGTCTGTGGTCATCTTTTGTGGACATGCTCTGGACGGGGAGACGCAGAGCCCAGGACAACCATCTTCCAGGTGTGCAGACCCCCGTCTTTCATCTCTTCCTTCTGCGGAGTGGAAATGATGAAATTGACAGGATAAAGCCGGGAAGAATGAGCAAAGTACAAGCATGGGAAGAACATGCAGCAAAATCCAGCTGGCGTCCTTTTTTCCAGTGATTTTTAAACATGATTAGAGAACGGACACTACTTGTTAGGAATTGCTTTAGGATTGAAGCTGGCAAACGGAGCTTTTGTTTGCAGCGGCCACCACTACAATTGTGTGTGCTTCTGACTTTGGTCAGAGCCAGGGCAGTGCAGAACCCTGGTGTGCAAGGCTGGCCTTGGCATCCTTGTGCCCAACACCCAGGAAAGGCACGGTGCCCAGCACCCTGCTGGGGATATCTCTGGGTGCCTTCTACCAAAAGCAACAGAGGCATGTGGTCCCGCCTCGCTCCTGGCATGAGTCATCTCTTCTCCGGGAAGGAGCCTGGCCCAGAGCTGTCCGGGGAGCAGACCATGTTTTATTACCTCTCTGGCTTCTGGTTGCCCGCCAGGAGCTGAAGCAGAAGTGCCAAAATGCTGTAAGAAATCAGATCACGGAGAGTGGCTGCTCGCATGGCATTTCCAGCTGTTGGCTCTGCAGCAAAGCTCTTTGTAAATTTTGTAAGAAAACATGTTCTCAAGAGGTTTCCATTTCAAGTTGGCAGCCTGAAGTCAGGAGAGCTGGAGTCTAACTTTTTAAGGAATGTCTGAGCTTGGATCGAGCTCTGCGCTTAGCCCCGTCTCCAACTTTTGGGGCCTCGGATTTGGAACCGCTGTGGCTGGCTGATAATGGGCTAGATTGAACACACCTGACGGGGGAGCGGAGCATGAGGCTCCCATAATACCCTCATCGGCTTCAAAGGGCGCACCGCACGCGCAGGAGATGATTTATGGAGCCTGGTTAGGGAAGAGATTAGGAGCATCATTTAAACACAGCTCTGGTTTTCTTTCTTCTGGGAAAGCAGCCTCTTTTCATTCAGAAAAAGGTAGCAGGAGTCCTGTTTAGCATATCCAATTTAAGTCATCTCTGTGCTCTTGAGCTGTTTTCCCCAAATTATTGTGCCGATCTTTTTTTTTCCTCCCGACCATTCTGATTCTGACTTTTGGGCCGGTTGGCTAACCTTGTCTGTGTAGCTGGGCTGCTCCCTAGTTAATGCCTGATTTTTGTTTCTAATGTTTTTCATGGATAATTTTTCATCTTGCCTTTCATTTAACTTTCTTGTTCTCCTCATTTCCCTGCATCCTGCCGACGGGGGATTGACAGTGACTGACAGCGTCCGGAATCAGGCGGCAGGTCGCAGAGAAGGCAGCTCGGCCGAAAGAGAAATGTGGGGCCTCCTTGTTCAACCAACCATTGAAATGGCCCTCTGGTTAGAAAGGTGGTGGATACGGAGCTATGTTATTTTTATTATTGTGCTAATGCGAGGTTTGCACATTTTAAAAACAATTGGCTTTAGGAAGCCCCAAACTTGCTCCATTTAATACTTTTGTCCGGAGAGCATCTTCGTCCATAAAAGCAAATATTTTCATATGGATAGAGGCTTGTAATGATGAGATATTTCTGTACCGCAGTGTAGTATCCTAGATTATAAACTTCCCAAACATTAAAGTAAAGCACTTCAGGAGGGACATTAACTCTTTCAGGCCACTTAGACATGTCCCCAAGTGCCCGTCGTAAATCCAGGAAACTGCACTGTCACTGTTCTATTCAGGAGTAATTTTGCTCCGATGCATTTCTGCACCGTACATAATTCTATTTTAGGGAGTAAAGATGTTAACTTATGTCAGGAGAGCCTGCTGATTGGTTCTGTCTCGCACGGTATTATTTTAAATCGATGGCCGCTGCTGCAGAATCAGATAATTTCTCAGAAGACTTGCGTGGAAGCATATTCTACGGTTGTTTATGTTTGAGGTGAGAGCTTTCAATTCAAATCATTGTTCCAAAATAGATGAATGTCACGTGTGATACCAGTTAATGTACATCAGGCGTTTGGGGAAACTGAACCGAAGTGGAAAATCAAGCTGCCAAAAGAGTTGCTTCCAAGGGAAGCTTAATCCCTGGTAAGCACGGGAGGCCGGCATCTGGGGGCAGATAGAAATACCCCGGGGGGCAGCAGAGTTCCTAAGAGGTGCCTTCCCCCAGCCGGTGAGACCTGAATGGAGCAGTGGAGTCCCGGGGCCAGGCGGGGCCAGGCACACAAGGGCCGGCTCAGACCGCGATGGTAGAGGCGTTCGGATGACACGTGAGTGCATGGAGGTTTGTAGAAAGCCCCAGACGGGCAGATGGAGAGAAGGATGTCTAATCACATATTCTTCCTCGGTCCTCAGACTTCTCAAGAAATTGGAATTCTGAAACACGTCTTGGGAACTTGTAGATCAAAAGCCCCTGGATTCCTCCTGGAAAGTTGCCCCAGAAAACTAGTTATTAGAGAAGAAACCGTCACAGATTGGCCAAGTCAATGACATTCTCTTTTTCCATAGCCAAAGGCAAAAGTCTTCGGGACACCCGCGCGATGTTAGTGAGGGCTGTCCTCCCGACTGGCGGGTAATGTCCTTGGCACCATGGTGACCCTCGACGATGACCTGGAATGACTTCATTTGTTTCCAAGAAATAAAAAGGGGTAGATATTTGTTGGAAACGTTTCAACTCCAGAAGGGGAGGAGTTTCAAGTTCCAGGAAGAAAAAGACTTGAACATTTTGTCACATCTGTGTGGAAATTGGTGGTCCACATGAACACGTCCCTCTTCCCTGGGCCTCACCGGGGACGGAGCTCATTAGATCCGTGTAGGGGACACGCGCGGTGGAAGCGGGACACCCCTTTCAAGAGGCACGAAACAGAGGAGCAATTAGGTGTCACTGAGACATAGCAGGTAACAGCCAGAGGAGGAACGCGATGGCAGCAAGCTTCCGGACGGTGTGGCTTGACTCAGAGCTGCAAATAATGAGGAAACATCCTGTCTCAAGAATTGCCACCCTGTTTTCTGTAGACGCTGACAGCTCCACAAAGGGCACGGTGAGGGGATGAGCCCGGAATATCTCAGCCCCGGACGCGGAGGCTCCAATCAAATTGTCAGGCGTCCTAGCTTGAGACAGCGCGGGGCGGGAGGCAGGCCAAGAGTCTGGATCGGGAGGCCCCGTGCTCTCTCCCTCTGCCCCTCCTTCTGGAAGCAGGCTCAGCTCCCAGGTGCTGGGGAAAGGCTGATCACAACAGCCCTCCCTCTGACACTGGGCCGCAGAGCTAGCCCTCTTTGTCTGTCTCTTACGTGAATTGATTTTTAGGAATAGAAAGAGATTTTTCCCACTACTTTCTTTTCTTCAGGGCCTGGGAACTTCCCCTGAAGTTCATAGCTAGTAAGTATAATATGTTAGTAAAGTGAGAGCATGGGATTTGGGGCCAGTGAGAGCGATTATCTCTCCAAATTCTTGAGACATACATAATATAAAAATTAAATACCAGTGCAATTAAATGTGTTTTTTCAGTATCGGAATTCCTGAAAAGGACACACACGTGTACATGGGCTTTGTTATGAATAATTCACAGATTCCTGGGATCTCTCTGAAGTCCTTTTCCAGTTTCAAATTAGAGCAAAGGACAGGTTGTCCACCGTGGTGGGTTAAAAATTCAGGGTGTTACTAACAGTAAACGCCAACTGATGGGACGGTCGTGGTCTCTCTTCGTTGCTGAGATGGAGGATTTCATCATTACCGCACTGACATCTCCTGTTGGGTCGGGCGCTGCTTGCTTTGGAGAAACCATCTCTCAGTCAACGGAGGACAGAACATTCTGGGAAGGGGAGACGGAAGGTGGCTGACCCCACCTGCCCCTCAGTGCTCCGGGTTCCCTAGTAATTCACTTTTTCTTTGAATCAATTTTGGGTCTTTGAAGCTTTGTCTCAATGTTGGAACTTCTCCTCTGCCTTTGGCCACCTTCCTGGGATTTAGTTATTAATTTATTTGGACTTTGGGATTCTCACCCCCTTTCTGCCTGGAGGAGGTGATAACCCCACCCTGTCAATTTCCCGAAGTGTGTTCCTTTGTGTGAGATTGTGCTGCCGTCTCAGTTTGCTCATCTGTGAGTGGGAAGCATTGAGAGCACGCTCCTGAACGTCTAGAGGGGCCTTTGCACAAGCCAGGCGTGTCACACTGTCGACCTACGCCACACTAAATAAGCAGACATATTCTTGTTAACCCTGCTTTATTGGGGCGCCTGGGTGGCTCAGTCAGTTGAGCGTCCATCTCCTGATTTTGACTCAGGTCATGATCTCGGGGTCCTGGGATTGAGCCCCACATCCGGGTCCGCGCTCAGCGGGGAGTCTGCTTAAAGATTTCTCTCCCTCTCCTTCTGCCCCTCCCTCTGCTTGCACTCTCTCTCTCTCTCAAATAACTAAATAAATCTTTAAAAATTACTGCCTTATTACACAGAACAACTGGTATTAGCTCTTTTAATTCTCTTTGTTCAGGTGCAAACTATATTAGTCCCTTCCCACACCGACAGCGAGTGGACCAAAGTACTGAGGGGTTGCTGTGGGTGACCTGCTGACCCAGGGCTGCTCCCACGGCCCAGCTGACCCAGCTGCAATAGACACAGTGTTGGAGTAAACAGAGCTTGGGCTGGACCAAGCTGGACTTGATTGGAATCCAGGGGCTGGACTTCTTGGGCTTGATTCTAGAATCTTCCACCTGTCAGTTTGGGCAAGTTATGTATTCACTCTTGGCCTCAGTTTCCTCTGTAAGCTGGGGAGCGCTAACTACCTAGCTCATAGGCCGCTCTGGCACTTGGCAAGCCCTCCCCTGGTGTTGGCCCTGCTCCTGGGAGGCCAGGCAGGATGGCATCACCCCCATCCCCTCTGCTTCCTGAACCAAAGCCTACCTCCTGCTCGCTACCTCTCTTTCTCTCTCTCTTCCCCCAACCCCACCATCTTTCTTCCTGAGAACAGTATTTTTTGTGTCTGGTTACTTAGAATAGGCACCTATTAAGATGGATTTTTACTAGTAGTTAATTTATTCACGACTTTAAAAGCTCATTTCTAAAATGGTAAAAGTAATTTATATGAACTATGGAACAGTTTGGAAAATCTGGAAAATTAAAATGAAAAAAATAACAGAATCTCATTGCGTAGAGAGAAGTAAATTTTGGTATATTTGCTTCTGTTTATGCTTTTAAAGAATATTTTTAACCTAAAAAAGGAGAATATTTTTAACCTAGTTGTGAATGTACTAGAAGTTCAATGTTGCTTTTCTTTTATTAAATCAAAATTCTAACAGAAGTATTTAATCTATTTATTTATTTAAAAAAATTTTTAAGGATTTTATTTATTTATTAGAGAGAGAAAGAGAGGGAGAGAGCAAGCCAGCACAAGCAGGGGGAAGGGCAGAGTGAAAGGGAGAAGCAGGCTCTCTGCTGAGCAGGGAACCAACGTGGGGCTCGATCCCAAGACTCTGGGATCACAACCCGAGCCGAAGGCAGAAGCTCAGCTTAACTGACTGAGCCACCCAGGTGCCCTGTATTTCATCTTTTTAATTAAAAAAGTACTTGAAAACATAATTTGGTGAAACAATAATATTCCAATATATGGAACAAACCTACGAGATTGAAGTTTGAAATACCACATGCATGTAATTTTACTTTTTTATTTTATAAAAAACCTTACATCTAATCTTGAGAAGGAAACTTCCCTGTGAATTTTGGATTCTTTTTTGAGAATTCATTAGCAGTCCTGGTATGACTGGGTCAAAGGTTATAAACAGCATTAAGGCTCTTGATTAACAAGGCTAAATTGCTTTCTAGAAGGTTTTAACCAGTTGCCAATTATGTCACAAGTTCGAGAATACATGATAGGGTTTAAAATCCCCTATTTCAACTTACCTTTATTAGGGTAAAAATTTATAACTAATAAAATTTACTCATTTTCAGTGTACGTCCAATGAGTTTTGACAAATGTATGTAATCTCTGTATATATCTGTGTGTATACACACACACACACACACACACACACACACACACACAGAATCAAGATATAGAATGTTTTCATTAACCCCCAATTTTTTTTTTTTGTGCTCCTTTCTATTAATTCTTTCCCCTTTCCAGGCTTGGCTCTGAATAACCGCTTTTATGCTTTTATTATTCTTTTGGTCACTTGAGTTTTGCTTTTTCTGAAGTTTCACATCAATGGGATCATATGCTATGTGTTACTTCTGTGTCTGACTTCTTCCACGTCGCATCATCCTATCTGTGTTAATGTCTACACCCCTAGTTGTTTTGTTTTTTCCTGCGGAGTAGGATTCCCTTGTGTGAATGTACTAAGTTGGTTTATCATCTATCTGTTAATGGGTGTTTGAAAGTTGCCAGTTTTTGGCTATGATTTATGAATAAGTCAGCTACCAACATTTACGTACAAGTCCTGTGTGCCTATGTTTTTATTTCTCTTGGATAAATATTAAGGCGAGGGATTACCTTAATTTAAATTTTTCTAATGTTGGACAGTTTTTCATGGGTTTATATGCTGTTTGTATATTTTCTCATGAAATACCTGATCAAACCTTCTGTCTACCTTTTTTTTTCTTTTTAATAAACCTATTTGCCTTTTTATTTTTGGGTTGCAAGGATTTTAGCTACAAATTCTTTATTAGTGTGTTTTGAAAACCATTCTCCTTCTATTCTATGGCTAGCCTCTTACTTTTCTTATCAATGAACAAAAGTTTTTAATTTTTTAGAACAACCTGACGGACATATAAAACATATATCATACAATTCACCCTTTAAAATGTGTAATTCAGCAGTTTTTGTATATTCACACACGGAAACTACTGTTACCACTGTCCGTTTCAGAACATTTTCTTCACTTGAAAGGAAACCCTGTATACTTCAGCTATCATAATCCTATGCCCTCTGAGCCCCTCTTCCCAGCCGCACGCAACCACTAATCTACTCTCTGTATCAGTTTTCTTATTCTGGATGTTTCATATAAATAGAACCATTGTAGATGTGATCTTCTGTAACTAGCTTTTGTTACTTAGTACAATGATTTCAAGGTGTTTTTGTTTTTTTTTATTGTAACAGTATCAGAACCTCCTTCTTGTGTATGGTTTATGGTTGAGTACTAGCCATCATTGGGACATACTACATTCGTTTATTCATTCTTCAGTAGTTGGACATTTGGGTTGGTTCCGCCTTTTGGTTATTCTGAATAATTATTATCTATATATTTTTTAAATTTGTACATTTGTAATTTTATCATGTTACATTCCCAGGAGCAGTGTAGGATGGTTATGATTTCTCCACGTCTTTGCCAACACTTAGCATCTGGCTTTTTGATCATAGCTACCCTAGGGGGTGTGAAGTGGTATCTCATTATGGTATTGATTTGCTTTTGCCTGATGACTAATGATGAACATCTTTTTTTTTTTTTTGCTTAAATTTACTGCTCATAGACTTTATTTTTACCCTAAAATACGCTCTGCTTTCTTTTTTTATATATAATAATTTTTTATTATATTATGTTAGTCACCATACAGTACATCCCTAGTTTTTGATGTAAAGTTCCATGATTCATTATTTGCATATAACACCCAGTGCACAATGCAATCCGTGCCCTCCTTAATACCCATCACTAGCCTATCCCATTCCCCCACCCTCTCCCCTCTGAAGCCCTCAGTTTGATTCTCAGAGTCCATAGTCTCTCATGGTTCATTCCCCCTTCTGTTTACCCCCTTTCTTCTTCCCTTTCTTCTCCTACTGATCTTCCTACTTCTTATGTTCCATAAATGAGTGAAACCATATGATGATTGTCTTTCTCTGCTTGACTTATTTCGCTTAGCATTATCTCCTCCAGTCCCGTCCATGTTGCAGCAAATGTTGATAAATCATTCTTTGTGATGGCTGAGTAATATTCCATTGTATATATGGACCACATCGTCTTAATCCAGTCATCTGTTGAAGGGCATCTCGGCTCCTTCCATGATTTAGCTATTGTGGACAATGATGCTGTAATCCTAGAGGAGAACATAGGCAGCAACCTCTACAACATCGGCCAAAGCAACTTTTTTCATGACACATCTCCAAAGGCAAGAGAAACAAAAGAAAAAATAAACTTGTGGGACTTCATCAAGATAAAAAGCTTCTGCACAGCCAAGGAAACAGTCAAAAACACACTAAGAGGCAGCCCACGGAATGGGAGAAGATATTTGCAAATGACACTACAGATAAAAGACTGGTATCCAAGATCTACAAAGAACTTCTCAAACTCAATACATGAGAAACAAATAATCAAATCAAAAAATGGGCAGAAGATATGAACAGACACTTTTCCAATGAAGACATATGAATGGCTAACAGACACATGAAAAAATGTTCAAAATCATTAGCCATCAGGGAAATTCAAATCAAAACCACATTGAGATACCACCTTACACCAGTTAGAATGGAAAAAATTGACAAGGCAGGAAACAACAAATGTTGGAGAGGATGTGGAGAAAGGGGATCCCTCCTACATTGTTGGTAGGAAAGCAAGTTGGTACAGCCACTCTGGAAAACAGTGTGGAGGTCCCTTAAAAAGTTAAAAATTGAGCTACCCTATGATCCAGCCATTGCACTACTGGGTATTTACCCCAAAGATACAGACGTAGTGAAGAGAAGGGCCATATGCACCCCAATGATGAACATCTTTTTGTTTGACTATTGGCTGTTTGTATGTCTTCTTTGAAAAAATGTCTGTTAAAATTCTTCGCCTATTTTTAAAATGGGTGATTTTTTCATTATTGTGTTGTAAGAGTTCTTCGCATATTCTAAGTACAAACCTCTGATCAGATATATGGTTTGCAAATATTTTCTCCCATTATGTGGTTTGTCTGTTTACTTTCTTGAAGTGCTTTCTGAGAGTTTTATAGTTTAGGTCTAATGTTTAGGTCTTGATCCATTTTGAATTAACTTTTGTATATGGTGTGAGATAAGAGTCCAACTCTATTCCTTTGCATGTGGCAAAAATCTGGGTGTCCCTGTACCATTTGTTGAAGACTATTCTTTTTCCATTGAATGATCTTGGCACCATTGCCAAAAATAAACTGACTATAAATGTATTTTATTTCTACTTTATTGATCTAAATATTGATCCTTAAGGTAATACCATGCTGTCTCTATTTCTGTTGCTTTGTGGCAAGTTTTGAAATTGGGAAGTGTGTGTTCTCTAATTTTTTCTCTTTGTTTTATTATTTTATTTTTTTTTAAAGTTTATTTATTTATTTGAGAGAGAGAGAGAGAGGTGAGAGAAGGTGAGAGAAGAGGAAAGGAATAGAGAGAATTTCTAGCAGACTTCCTGCTGAGTGCTGAGTCCAATACGGGGCTCGATCCCAGGGACACTGAGATCATGACCTGTGTTGAAACCAAGACTCAGATGACTAACCGACTGAGCCACCCAGGTTCCCCACTTCCCCTTCTTTTTAAAGATTGTTTGGGGGGCGCCTGGGTGGCACAGTGGTTAAGCGTCTGCCTTCGGCTCAGGGAGTGATCCCGGCGTTATGGGATTGAGCCCCACATCAGGCTCCTCCGCTAGGAGCCTGCTTCTTCCTCTCCCACTCCCTCTGCTTGTGTTCCCTCTCTCGCTGGCTGTCTCTATCTCTGTCGAATAAATAAAATCTTTTTAAAAAAATAAAGATTGTTTGGGCTAGTCTGAGTTCCTTGCAATACTATATGAATTTTAGTTTCATCTTGTTGATTTTTACCAAGAAGCCAGCTCTGATTTTGATAGAGGTTGCCTTGAATCTTTAGATCAACCTGGAGAGTATTGTCATGATGACAATAAGCTATCTTTAAAATCTCTATTAAATCTATAAGTTTCTGATCTGTGACCATGGGATGTATTCCACTGATTTAGAATCGAGGGAACTTCCACAACCTGATAAAGGTCACCTGTCAAAAACCTACAACCAACATCATTCTTAATGGAGAAAGACTGAATTCTTTCCCCCTAAGATCAGAAACAAGAAAAGGATGTCCCACTCTCGACACTTCTATTTAACATTGTACTAGAAATTCTAGCCATGACAATCAGGCAAGAAAAAGCAATAAAAGACATTCAGATTGGAAAGGAATAAATAAAACTATCTCTATTCACAGATGGTATGATCTTATATAAAAAAATCCTAAAAAAATCTGCTAACGAACTATTAGAACTAATAAATTCAGCAAGGCTTTAGGATATAAGATCAATGTACAAAAATCAATTGTATTTCTATACTCTTACAATAAAAAATCCTAAAATGAAATTCAGAAAACAATTCCATTTAGAGTAGCATAAAAATAATCAGAAAAAAATTAATAGTAGAAGTGCAAATCTTATATCACGAAAACTACAAAACATATTTGAAAGAGAAGTTTTAATTTAGATGAAGTCCAATTAATCACATTTGCTTATTATTCCTGTTTTTTCTTATTTAAGAAATATATGCCTAAAACAAAGTCACAGTTTTTCCTGTTTTCCTATAGAAGTTCTATAGGTTTAGTCTATGATCAACTCTGAGTTACTTTTTGTGTATAGTGTAATGTAAGGATTAGGTTTCATTTCTCCCATGCGGATACCCATCGAACTGCCTTTGTAACCTTTGTCAAAAATTCATTGATTGCACAGGTGTCGGACAATTTCTGAACTCTGATCTCTTTGTTTGATCTACGTCTATCCCTACACCAAGACCACGCTGTCTTGTTTACAGTTGCTTTGTATTAAGCCTTGAAATCAGCCGTTTAAGTTCTTTACACTTGATTCTTTTCTAATTTGTTGTAGCTATTCTCAGTTATTTACATTTCCATTTAATTCTTAGAAACAGCTTGTATTTCCTGCAAAAAATCCTGCTGAGATTTTGATTGGAATTATGTTATGCCCATAGATCAGTGTGGGGGCAGTTGGCTTACTCACTGTTTTGGTATCAGAGTAATGCTGACCTCATTGAAATTGTTACTGCTTTCCCATTTTCAGAACAGGTTGTGTGGAATTGATCTTATCCCTTCCTTTAATATCCGATCAATTTCACTAGTAAAGACAGCTGGTTCTCTATTATTTTTTTTTTATGAAAAGGTTTTTAACTAGAAATTCAGGTTATCTATTTCTTCTTGAGTGAACATTGTAAGTTTGTAGCTTTCAATAAATTTGTCCATTTCATCTTAAGTTGTCAAATTTATTGACATAAATTTTATAATATTGTGTTATTATTCTCTTGATAGCATTATAATATACAGTAATGTCGCCTCTCATTCCTGACACTGGTACTTTCTTTCCTCTACCTGTCTTCTTTTTTGGTCACTCTGACTAGAGATTTATCAATTTTATGGACCTTCTCAAAGAACCAGCTTTCGGTTTCATGTATTTTCTTCTCCCCCAACTCCTCCCCCTCTCCCTGTTTTCTATCTCATTAGTTTATCTTCTGACCTTTATTATTTCTTTTCTTCTGCTTATTTTGGTTTTAATTTATTCTCCTTTTTATAGTTTCTTAAGGTGGAAGCTGAGGTCATTGGTTTGAGACATTTCTCCATTTCTAGTAAAGGCATTTAATGCTATAAATTTTTCCCTAAACCCTGCTCTGGCAGCATTCTGCAAATTTTCATATGTTAGATCTTTTTCAGTCAATTCCAAATAATTTTAATTTCCCTTTTGATTTCTTGTTTTATCCATGGAACATCTACAAGTATGTTATTTCACTTCCAAATATTTTGTGACTTTACAGATATATTTCTGTTATTGATTTCTAATTTAATTCCATTGTGGTCTAAGAAAATCCTATGATTGTGACTTTAACACAAGTCTTGGTTGGTTTCACAGAATATGGACTATCTAGTTAAATATTCCTCGTTCACTTGAAAAGAATATATAAACTCCTGTTATTGGGTGGAGTGTTCTATGCATGTCAATTAGGTCAAATAGGTTGATTCTGTGGCTCAGTCTTCTAGACCTTTATTAATTTTCTATTTGTTCTATCAATTATTTAGAGAGGGGTATGTAAATCCCTCACTATATACGAGAATTTGTTTATCTCTCCTTAAAGTTCTATCAGTATTTGCTTTGTGTATTTTAAAGGTCTGTTATCAGATGCATAAATGTTAAGCATTGTTATTTCCCCCTGATGAATTAACTCTTTAACCTTTATGATCATCTTCATCCATGATAGTATTGTTTGCTCTGAAATCCACTTTGTCTGATTTTAATCTGGTCATTGCAGCTTTCATTATATTGGTGTTAACACTATATATATCTGTATCTAGAGATAGAAATATATTCCCATCCTTTTACTTTTAACCAGTTTGTGTGTCATATTTAAAGTGAGTTTCTTGGTGGCAGAATCTGGTTGGGCCTTTTTTAAAAAAAAAAACAACACTGTCTGACCCTTCTGCCTTTTCTTTTTTTTTTTTTTTAAGATTTTATTTATTTATTCGACAGAGATAGAGACAGCCAGCGAGAGAGGGAACACAAGCAGGGGAAGTGGGAGAGGAAGAAGCAGGCTCATAGCGGAAGAGCCTGATGTGGGGCTTGATCCCAGAACGCTGGGATCACGCCCTGAGCCGAAGGCAGACGCTTAACCGCTGTGCCACCCAGGCGCCCCTCTTCTGCCTTTTCAATGAGATGTTTATAAGATTTAAATTTAATATTGTTATTGATATGTTTAGGTTAAAATAGTTGATCTCGCCATATATTTTCTTTTCATCCTACCTGTTCTCTTCTCCCTTTTTGTTTTGGATTTATTAAAAATGCTTACGATTCTATTTCATTTGTTTTGTGGATATATTAGAACTGTTTGCATCGTTTTTAGTGATTGCTTTAATGTACATATTTAACTTACCACAACCCACCTTCAAGTGATAGATCACTTCACAGATAGTACAAGAGTCTTACAATAGTATATGCACATTTATCCCTCTCTAGCCTTCGTGCCTCTGGCACACTTTCAGTTTTACATGTTACAAACTCCGCATTACATTGTCATTATTCTTTGTTGATGCAATCAATCGTCTTTTAAAGAAATTTACATAATATGAAAAAAAGACTGTGTGTATTTACCCATGTAATTACTATTTCTGATGTTTTGGATTCCTTTTTGTAGATTGTTATTTCTATCTACTATCATTTTCCTTCTGCCTGAAAGACTTTGCTTAACATTTGAAATAACAGGTGTGACACCTGCAGGTCTATTGGCAATACATTTCTTCAGCTTTTGTTTGTCATAGAAAATCTTTGTTTTTACCTTTATTAAAAAATTTTTGCTTGCTATGGAATTATAGCTTAATTGTTTTTTAAAGAAATACTTTAAAGTGCTTGATCCACTCAATTCTCACTTGCATTGTTTCCAGTGACATCTGCATTGCCATCCTTATCTTTGATTCTATGTATCTAATACGATTTTAAAATGTATTCCCTTTAGAACTGTTTTTGACATAATTTGATTATGGCACGACTCAATGTGGTTTTATTCACATTTCTTGTGCTCGAAGTTCATTGAACTTCTTCCGTCTATAGGTTTATAGTTTTCATCAAATTTGAATATCTCTTCAAATATTTTTCTGTCTTCCATTCTGTCCTTTGAAGACTCCAATTATATGTGTTATATCACTTGAATTTGTCCCTGAGCTCACGGGTGTTCTGTTTATTTTTAATATCCTTCCCTCTCCCTCCTCATTCTATTTAACTTTGGGTAATTTCTATTGCTTTGTCAAGTTCACTAATCTTTTCTTCTGCATTATTTAATCTGCTGTTAACCCCATCCAGCTCATCTCACACACTGTAATTTGCATCTCGATTTGGATATTTAAAAAAATGTTTTATGCCTCTACTTGACTTTTTGAACAGGTGAAACATAGTTATAATATGTTTTAATAACTTAGTCTGTTGATTCTAACATTAGTGTCAGTTCTGTGTCAGTTTGGATTGAATGGGTTTTCTCCCCATTATGGGTTGTGTTTTCCTTCTTCTTTGCATACATGGTAATTTTTAAATGTGTGCCAGAGATTGTGAATTTTATCTAGTTAGAGCAGAATGTTTTTGTATTTCTTCAAAAATTATTGAGCTTTGTTCTGGATGCAGTTAAATTACTTGGAAACGTTTTTGTCCTTTCGTGTCTTTGTCTTGTTGTTAAGCCTTTTTAGGTAAACCAAAGTAGCAGTTGGTGTGGGTCTAACTGTTCCCCATTACAGAGGCAAGATTTTAGAATGCATCCTACGACCCCCCCCATAGGTTTTTTTTCCCTTTCTTGAGCAAAATTTCCTGTCATAATATTCTATTCTTTAAATCTATTATTGAGTTTCATTCACTAGTACTCACAAATTATTAGCATATGTCCTTATAAGTATTCTAATAATTCATAATTTAAAAAAATTTACTTTGAATTTCACTTTCTAATATTCTAAAAATAAGACAAGAAAATATAAAACAAGTGGTCATTGTTTGCTTGTCTTTGATTCAGCATTAAATACTTATAGTATATAATTACTATTATATGTCTTCTCAATCTAAATAATTTTGCTTCCTTTAAAGAATGAAATAGAAAGGTAAAATTTCTCTATGGTATGTTCATTATTTCAAGTTTCTCAAGTCAAAAATGACTTTAAATTCAAACGGCTTGTTGGGTATTCTAACTTTTTATGCAAACCAAGAAAAAAAATTGAAGAATAGTCTTTTTGTTTTCTCTAGTAGGCCATTTCATTCTGTCTAGGGACTGTGAACTATAATTTTTAGAAATTTTTTTAAAAAATATACTTGCTCATGTCAGTTCTCTGTGGACGTCAAATTTATTTGGAAATGCTGGGTTGAATTTACTTTAATTATCACTTATTTTGAAAGCCAGGGGATAATAACTGCTTACTAGCACGTTTAAGGGAACTCAGCTAGCTGTTTCCATATTGGTCATTTGACCTAATTAAGATGGCCGTGAGAACGGGCAATAGAAATTGCTCTTATTATACGTGAACTGGCCCCAGAGTGCTGCTCAAGATTCTGTTGACTCTTAGGTAATCTGTCACTAGCACATGAAGAAAAATATGTGATGTCATAAATATCACGTAGTGAGAGGTACGGAAATCAGTTCAACTCAGTAAAGTCTGGAGGTTTTTATTTTGTTTTCATTATTTGCCAACAATGTCAACAAGCATTCTCCATATTCTTTCCTTACTGCCCGAAGTATTTTTATTAGTGAGTTGTAACAAAAAATTACTACGGATTGAGAAAATAATTCATTTTTCTGAGCTTTTTAAAACAACAAAACAGAACAAAACACTGGAATAGTCGTGGGTTTTGTAGATTATGCTGTGTCATACTCCATGTAGAATTTCCATAACCTTAAAAAGAAGTTTTTTAAGAAATACTAGAAAAGTTTATGACGACTTCAGCTGCTTTTAGACCTCAGGAGGGTAGGCATGAGAAATGGGAGAGACCCCCCCCCCGCCGCCGCCCACACTGACTCTTGACTTACATAAAATAAAAACAGACTTAGTTCCTTAACTAATGACCCGAGCATGCAGACCTTAATCTCACTTTCTATTTATAAGCTCCTAAATTTACTGTAGAGAACACATGTTCAATGAAAAAGGAAAAGCATTTATTTTCTCTCTTTTTTAGGGAGAGAGAGAGAGTGAATTGGGAAGAAGGGGCAGAGGGAGAGAGACAATCCTAAGCAGACTCCCCAGTGAGCACCGAGTCCAACTCAGGGCTCGATCTCATGACCCTGAGGTCATGACCTGAGCCAAAATCAAGAGGCAAAGACTGAGCCACCCAGGCGCCCAGGAAAAGCATTTCTACATACAATTGGAACATAGAATTGTTTGATTTTTAACAATTTCAAGAGTTAAAACATACTCTCTGGTTCATGTTTAAGGCCACATTCCCAAACTGGTTTCCACACAGAGATGTGAGTAAATGTTCACTTGACCGAAGACTTCTATGAGGAGAACAGATTAAGAAATTTAGAAATTTCCCCCTTAACATTAACCTATGAAAGACACTAAGAAATCCTTCCGTTTACTCCACGTTTTCCAAGCATATTTGACCTCAGAATACTTTCCCAGAGGAAAAGATGATAAACCTATCATTCTTCTGTGGCCCGTAAGATGCTGAGGAATCTCGTTCTCTGACCCACAATAACTTGATTTTCTACCTGTTTCCTCTATCTGCTCTGATTTCAGCCAGTGGCCTCCTGACTGTTCCCTATCAAAAACACCCCGTGTGTTCCCACCTCAGGGCCTTTGCATAGCTGTTTCTTCCACCTGGAATGTTCTTTCTTCCCTCAAAGAGTCACTGGCTTGTTGCCCAGTTCCTTCAGGTGTCTCATCAAACGCCACCTGATTAGAAACGTCCTCCCTGCTCAACCTGCACAAAATAGTAAGCCCTGAACCCTCTTTCCTCTCCCTCTGACCTTCTGTTCACCTTTTGAAATGATACACAGTTGCCTTAATTTGTTTTTGATGTTCTCCTCCAACGAGAAGGTCAGTCGGCTCCTTGGGGGAAGGGGCTTCGTCTGTATTGTTTTCTGATGCATCAGCGATGGCTGAGGAGCGCCTGGAACACAGAAGGTGCTCAGTTATCATTTTGGAGTCGGTGAGCCGGTGAGTGCATGGGTTTAGCTCCTGCACCGCGTGTGCGTGGGAAAGCAATTAGAGTTACAGCAATGCCAACGATAATGACAATGATAATAACGAGATAACATTGGTTAAACGCTACCAGGTAGGGGCCAAGCTGGTTGGAGAGGGAAGCAGGCAAGCCTACGCATTGTGCTGATAGCCGCCGGACAGAGTTTCAACTTCAGCGTCGGGGCGGTGAGGAGTTACCCCCTGCAGGTGAGGAAGGAGATGAGCAGCGTTTTGCAAGGATGAATCTGGGATAAGAGGATTGAATGAGGGAGAGGCCGGAGGGTTCCCTTAAAGTCATATCGACTGTTACTAATTGTCATGCAAACTAGGACGGTACAAGTAGAGAACAGTCCCATCGGAAGGGCACTGTGAAGCTGGCAATAATGCGACAGGGTGCTGTTCAGGGTGGAGTGGGTGAGGGAGGAGGACGGATCTAGGACCATCTCTGTGGTTTTCACCACATTGGGAAGGGGCACGACTTTGCCGTAGGACATGCTGAATTGGCGGGGCTCGTTGGCATCCCTGAGTGGATTGAGGCTCGCAGCGGGACTTCAGCTCAGCACAGGGGGCTGGGTTAGACATTCAGGCTAGAGTCCTGCTCGCAGATTGGTGGTTGCGGATGAGGGGCTAAACGCGCTCCATCAGGTCCGGGGGAGGCTGGAAGACACTGGATGTGGAAGCTCCGGGGAGCGGGAGAGGAGGTCGTGGTCAGCGCAGCACGGGCTGAAAGCTACAGCTGAAGGAGAGCAAAGACTGTCCTGGATCTGGTACTGAGAACGTTGGGGACCCAGGTGAGGGGAGAAGAGTTCAGAAAGCACGAAGGTGTAGCCATGACTGTGGTGGTTGTAGGAACAGGGCTTCTTGGAGCACGTACTCTTTTCAGTAGGCTTTTAGCACATGGCCATACTTCACGCCCTCCCCCCAGGATCCCATGACCTCCTGAAGGCGAGGGCCTTTCTTCCTGCAGCTCTACCCTCCACGCCAAGCCAAGCATCATGTCTGAGAGATGCTAGGATCTCTGGGAGTGTTTGTGGAACACGTGCGTTCATGAGTTGGGAAGAGGGTAGAGGCAAGGGAGGAGAGACTGACTTGGAAGCTTATAGACTTCAGCTCTGTGCACTTCCCTTTGGGGAAGGCAGGGAGTCTGGGCAGCTGCTAAAGGGGATCTGGGGTCCAGGAGCACTTTCTGATGTGGGAGAGGTGTGGGCATATTTATGGGTTAACGTGAAGAAACCAGCAGGGAGGAGAGGCTGACAGTACAGGAGAGAGACAGGATGACAGGATGATCTCAGAGAAGAAAGAAAGAGATGTGCCCAGATCACCGCACGGCGGTGTGGGTGCCACAGCTGTTTGTCACTTCCATTCCAGTGGCTAATAATCGCAAGATATTAGGTTCAAGATATCCCTGGCATGGCATCTCTCTTATTGCCCTGCTTCTGAGATGGCCCCTTGCAGGGCCTGGGGGTGCCGGTGGGACCAGGGAGGGTTACAGCCAGGTCTCGGGGACCGGCTGGGCCTGCCCATGGGCCTGAGCTCACACGACAGCCTCCTCTGTGTCCACGGAGAAGCGTGGAGTTGCACCAGCTCAAGGGGGCCTCACGTGGCCTGGCCAGGCCCCTCCCCTTGGGGCTCGAGTTTGTTCCAGGTCTTCCCCGACCCCTTCGTCCGGAGAACCCGCGGCAGCTCCGCGCTTTGGGGAGTTCGTCCGTGTCCTCACATCCAGGCCTCTGTTCCATAGTGCTGCTCGCGCTGGCTGTGCTCCCGCGGCTGACACGTGGACGTCTTTGCGTGCTGCTGCCCTTGACCCGCGCTGAGCTGCGTTACTCCTACCCTCCGCGTGTGGCCGGCGACCAGGGGAAGCGTTTGCTCTGTGGATGCCGGCTGCTGCGGTTCCGGACGCGAAGCGCACAAGCGTCCGGAGCTCAGAAGGGGTTGTGGGTCGCGAAGGCGCTGCCGTTCCTTTCTCTGGATACCAAGAGAACAAGGCCTGGAGTGTAAGTTCAAACGAGCTGGAGACGCGGCTTAGGGGGTCGGCTTACAGGACAGCGTTCACACCGGAGGAGGCTACCGGGTCCAGCAGATGAGGATTGCCCCTTCTAACAGTCCGTTCACCCGCGCAGTGATTTCCTACGGGGTTCCTACCCCAGGCCACAGGCACGCCCAAGGCTTTGGGATTACCACGAGGGGGGTCCAGGGGAGGGACAGCCAGGAAGGCAGACCGTCCACTGTGATGGTGGCGCCAGCGAGGACCTGCTGCGGGGAGGGGGTCACGCCTGCACGCCCCATTCGGCAGCGAAGCTCTCTGTGGAGACCCTGATTTGATTCCACTTGGGAGGGTGATTTTTGAGATGTGGTCCCCTGGCTTTTAGTGAATTAGGTCTGACTTTTAGCTCATTTCACCTAACTCACAGTGGTTTTATGGGAATTAATTAGGTAAAGGGCTCCTTAGGGGTAGGACCAATGCAAAAACAGGTTCTTTGCTTTCTCTTAAAAAATTCGAAGAAGAACAGATGCCAGAATGGTCAGTTCATCGCTTTAAACTTCCTAAGGCTGAAGACACGATAAAATAATTTTTTCATTAAAAAATAACAAAGCAGATTTCAGGATCACCCAGATTTTTGGGGCATTTTATCGTGACAGCCCTTTACCACCTTTCCATTGGGGTTGATGAATAAACGATGAGTGGGGTGGTTAAGCACATCTCCCATGCTCCAAGTTCAGAAAACAGTTACAAGGCAATTAACTATCAAGCCACTGATTTCAGCCAGGAAGTCCATATTCCCTGGGAAGCCTCGTTGTTCTGGAAAGTCTGTTGAGCCTGAGACTTGCCCATGGAGGAGCGGAGAGACAGTCTTTGTTTCCTTTCTTTCAATTCAGTTTACAAACATCCGAGCACCTCTCGGGTCAGATGCTGTCCGGGCACAGGGGTTCTGGGGTGCAAGAGCGCCACGCCCCATCCTAATGTGCCTGTCACATAGTGAGCTGCTCGGAGCAGGTGCGGGGAGCCTTGTGCTGGGAGTGACTATCTGGTGCTTCAGAATCGAAGTGGAGAGATGCCCAATCAACTTAAGCCCCAGATAGATTCCCAGAGGAGGTGATGTATAAGCTGGAACCTACAAGACAAGGAAGTGCTAGCCTCCCTCCGGAAGACAGTGTCCTTGTGGGGAGCCGAGGCAGTGTGCATGCCTGGTGCGATGATGAGGAGGTGAAGCCATGAGGAGAGGCAAGTCTGGGGCAGGTGGGGGCTGGGCAGTGCATCTTGGGTTTAGGAAACCCCGTGGGGGAGTCTGGTCTTCCATCAGAATCATGGAAGATGGCTTTAGGGAAGTGACAAGGTCAGGTCGGTGTTTTGCAAGAGAACTGTGTCTGCGATGGAGCAGAGAGAACTAGCCTGGCTGGCAGGAGACCAGGAGAACTTGGGACCATGGCTCTGGTGACAGATGGTGGGGCTCTACCCTGAGATGGGGCAGAGGGAACAGAGAGACAGAAATGTGACCTGATGGCTGAGGTGTAGGGAGAGGGGTGGGTGTCAGAGCTGACGTCCAGGTCTTGGTGGACGGCGGGTTCTTTTGCTGGGATGAGAGGACACAAACCAGAGCAGGTCCTAGAGAGGTAGTGCTGAGTTCGCCTCCGGGCATGTCAAATTTAAGGAACTTGTGAGATAACCCGAAGCAGGTGGATGCTGTTGTGAGTTGATTGCTCACCCCCACGTGGTAGGTTCAAATTCTGACCCCTGGTGCCTGTGAGTGTGACCTTACTTGAAAACAGGGTCTTTGTAGATGCACTCAAGATAAGATGAGGTTGTCCGGGGCTGGAGGGACCCTGTTCTAGTGACTGGTGGCTTTATAAGAGAAAGGGAAGGGAGACCTGGATACGGACCCAGGAAGAACATCACATGATCATAGAGGCAGAGACGGGACCGCACCAAGGATTGCCGGCAGCAGCCAGAAGCTAAGAGAGGAGGAACCAACCTTACCAACACCTTGATTTCTGACTTCTGGCCTCCAGAACTGGGAGACAAATTTCTGTTGTTTTCAGCAGCCCAATTGGTGGCCCCAGGACTCTGATACAGTTGAATTGATGGAATTTGAGAGAGAAGTCCGAGTTGCAGATGCAGATCTCAGCACATCAGCAAGCAGGAGGACTGGTGAAACCCTCGGGACATGGGAGCAGGCTGTGCAGGGAGAGTGGGCTGAGAACCTCGGAGGTACCAGGTGACGATAACCATCTCCCTCTGGGGAGCGGGACCTCCTGACGCCCCAGGCAGTTTTGGTGATTATCTAAGAGTGGACGAGCTGCCCTCAGACAGCCCCTCCTAGAATTTAATGTGTACTCAGGTCATCTGGGAATCCTGCTAAAATGCAGGGTCGGTCACGGTGTGAATTCTGCATTTCCTAGAGCTCCCCGCTAGTGCCTGGGCCACACCTGGAAAGGTGAGGCCTCAAAGGGTTAGTCAGGTGGTGAGAAGAATCTAGAGAGGTCCCATCAGGATGGTCCTATCTTGAAGCCAAAAGAGAAGGTACGGTAGGAAGGTGGCCTTGCTGTCAGAGCCAACACCATGGAGGGAGCGAGAGTGAGAGCTGAGCCGTGCGCGCTGGCTGGTGCAGTAGGCCAAGTGTCCGTGGTCACAGGCAGAGGGAGAGGCCTGGAGCAGGCGCGAGCCAGACAGCAGGGGTTGGTCGGGGAAAAGCAGGCTGGGTCCTGCTGCTCCTGAGCACGTCCGGCCTCGGGGGGTGGAGGGGCGTGCTGTGCAGCCTCAGGAGCGGCCAGCGGTGCGGCGTGAAGAAGCCACCTGGCTGCGGGATGTCTAGGCTGCTTCAGACCAGGAGGGACAGGTGGCATCTCAGCATCCGAGGCCGAAGGCGGGTGGAGGGCAGGCAAGGATCCCGCTTCCCCAGACCGAAAACCCTGGGAGAGAACCCGCAGGCCTGGAGGGAAGGGAGGTGCCTGCAGAATTTGGGGACAGATGGAGCGACTGAGGAGGAAATGATGGGCTCCCTGTGCTACGGGGGAAGCAGGCGGACCTAGGGTAAAGCTACAGGGAGGGAAAAGTCCCGGGGGAGAGTGGGGGGCTGACCAGCATGCTGAACTCCATCCTGTCCTGTTCACTTTGCTTCGTGTCTTCAAGTAACAGAGGGCTTGGCTCGGGCATCGGGGAGCCTGGGGCCAGCCTCGCTGCTGACAGCCGACGCACCGTCTGGCGCAAGAGGATGCAGCCCGCCTCAGCCGCTGCTCCCCGCAGCCCCCCGCCTCCCCTGGCCTCCCAGCCTTCCACACCTGCAGACGTGGCACCACTGCTGTTCCAGCGGTTTAATGTTTCTGAGCCCTGGGGGCGGGTCCCCGGCCGGGCTCAGATCAGGTGCTCCGCGAAGGTCCCATGGAGGGGGTGTGAACACAGCCGGGATTGGGGTGGAGACAGAATCGCTCCTGCATGTGAGCATGGAGGGGGGTCGTGTTGGCAGCACAATCGGGTTGGCCACATCTCAAAGATTCCACTCAGGGCCCGGGCTGGGGCTCCCTCTGGGCTAGAATGAACCAACCGATGGGAGGGATTCAGAGACCGTCCTTGCCAATGGGCTTCATCCAGACCACTGGCCCCGCTCAAACTGAACGCACCTCCCAGGAATCTCGGGACTTCGCACCTGCCAAGACGGCAGCCAGCTGATGGGAGGAAAGGTAGTGGGCAGCGTGGGTGGGTGCCGCTGGGCTTTGCCATGACCGTGCTGGGCCGAGGTGGGCGGCGGGCCCTGGGTGGGGAGTCCCAGCAGCGCGCCCCGACCTCGGGGACGGTGGCACTCTCCGTGACAGAAATGGCCCGGCTCCCAAACACATGGTTTATGGCCGAAATGGAAAAGCTCCCGAGCGCCATCAATGACACTCTCACTGCTTATAAAGACATGTGGGTTCTTTTCCAGAAAAAAATAAGGCTGCTGCCATTTCCCCCCCAAGCCATAAATGATTCAAATGTCAAGCTCGCCTGTGCCTTATGCTATGAGGGCATATTAACTTATCAAAGAAGCCGACGCATTACAGGCTGCTTGCCTTCCCCCACAACTCCATATTTATGTTTGAAATCTCAGGATATGTTACCTGCGCTCACCACCTCCCCTTCCTCCACGGGAGATTTATAACGCAGCCAGCCGGCAGAAGAGGGACAAAGAAGTAAATATAGTAATATGACAGATTTATTTTGATGTGTTTTATGTGCTTGTGATCTTGCATGCTTTATGTGTTTCTCCATGTCTGCTTCTGTCGTTCTTCCTGCTTTCACCCCTTTTTAACAGCAAGTTCAGTAAGTTCTTGGGCGGGAGGGCCTGGGGAAGGAGGGAGGAAACCAAGCCTTTTCCAAGCTTATTTGGTTAATCGTGACACTTTTTTTTTTTTTAAACCTGCAATTTGGTAATTTCTGTCATATTCACACCTGGCTCACACCTGGCTCCTGGCAACATTTCGTAGGAGAAATGAGTCATTTCTTTTTTTCTGTTTTCAGTCATTGTTGTCTGCAGGGTGGCAGGAGCCATCATTCCCAGTCCTGGTGGGTCTCCTTCCTGTGCGCTGTTCTCCTCTCTCTCTCCAAGTTCCCGAAGCAAGTGGTGCACTGGTCCTCCTTGAGGCAGGGGCCGAACCAGAGGTAGTTCTCAGTGTACGTGTCCGTGGAACAAATGGGAGGCATCCGAGGTTCACCCCTGACAGCCTGGCCGGGGGCAGGTGAGGGGTGGGCATGGGTCTGCTGAAGGGAGGGGTCTCGGATGTGAAAAGATGCTCTCTGCATCCGGAGGGCCATTTAGCCCTGTCGAAATTCGTTGCCAGAGTGGCGATCAGAGGAAGGGATGGGAAGTGCTCAGGCCGAGAATGGCTTTGGTGGTCCAGAGGCTGCCTGCCATGTACCCCGAGAGGCAGTGTTGCATTTAACACTTGTGGAAAATTGTAGAGCAGAAGACAAGTGGGTGCCAGTTGGTCTCAAGGTGATGAATGTCGAAGTGCGTCACCGGAGACTCCCTTTGGGTGCCCCAGACAAAGCAGCTCATAGAGTTTGTAGCAATGTTGCAAAATCACTTAGCATCAAAATCCCAGGAGAGCCCCAGCATTTTTGTTACCTTAAGCAAAATAGGCTTAAGAAAAGATAAAACAGGGGCGCCTGGGTGGCACAGCAGTTAAGCGTCTGCCATCGGCTCAGGGCGTGATCCCGGCGCTATGGGATCGAGCCCCACATCAGGCTCCTCCGCTATGAGCCTGCTTCTTCCTCTCCCACTCCCCCTGCTTGTGTTCCCTCTCTCGCTGGCTGTCTCTATCTCTGTCGAATAAATAAATAAAATCTTTTAAAAAAAGAAAAGAAAAGAAAAGATAAAACAACAACAACGAATTCTTTGCAGGGTGTCTGTGAAGATGACTAGAAAGAGCTGCTGGAGGTGCCCCCCCCCAGGATAAGCATTGTATAGCACTTTCTGCCAGGCAACGACACTTTGGTGGACCCCAACTTGTAAAGCTGCGGGGTCGATGAGACCAGAGGGCTTGCACTGCATGCGTCACCGAGAGCCACAGATGATGGGTGCCCGCCCTTGCTGCACACGACAGCACGGGGCTGGCCCCAGCCTCACACAGAGCCTGACCCGGTCGCAGAGGCTGAGCCACATCGAGCCATCGCTACCAGTGGGGCCAGATGGGGGTGACAACCGGCGAGTGATTTGTCACTTCTCCCCAGCACAGCGAAGGCTCATTCCCAGCTTCACAAAATTGCAGAGGACGCCAGCAATGCTAAAAACATACACGGGTGGACGGGTTGTTCCTGTGGGGGTCATTACGTGCCTGTGATGTGAAATGATAAAAAATATTAAGGGGACTTTCATGTTGTAACAAATGAGGAGCCGCGCGCTGGACGGCCCGGAGAGGAGGCAGAAGATGAGTCTGGGGGGCAGCGTGAGTGCTCGACGTGGGAGGACGGGGGAGCGCCATCCGCAGCGACCTCCGCCTCCCATCCATCCTGCCTTCATTAGGGTCGCTATTCCCCCAGCTTGAATATTCGATATTTTCAACTCATTAAAGGAAGAGAATTTTTTTAAAAATGGATTGCCCCCGGATTTTCTACAAATGGCCACTCGGAAGATTATCGGGGCCCCTTTGCCATTCGTTGCTCTATAACTTTCCTCAGGGTAACGAATGAGCGTTTGGGGTGTTTCATCGGCTCCAACAATTTCCCAGTTTCCCATGGATCAGCGGTGACAGGAAACCCCAGGTAAGGATGACGGAAGGAAAATGAAAAGACTTAATTTTGAAAAGCTCCTAAATGCCTCCAGCCTTGTCTTGCACATCTTTCAGTGACTGAGTACTTGGAAACGTGCACGCCTCTGGCTCAAACGTGATGATTAAAAAAGAAAATTAAGTATTCTGTTTATACCAGGGGGGACACCTGCTTAAAGCATCCTGCTTGATGGGGGGCCGGGAGCTAAGGACGCTGGAGCTATGGGCTCCCCGTGGCAGCGCTGAGGCCCTGGATTGGAGGTGCCCCCCACAGGTGCCGAGCCTCCTCCGTGACACCGAGGCCACACGGCACACGGTCCCCCCATCGGTGGCAGTGGTGGCAGGAGCAGCTCTCGCTCACAGTCCCTTGTCAGGGGTCCAGCGGGCCCCTTTAGAAATTCCCGCATCTGCCCCCCCTGCTCTCTTGGGCCAGACGCCCCACTACTTCTGGAAGTTTGTCCTAATGATTACAATTTGGGGGAAAAAAAAAGGTAAAAAGTGACCATTGTCCTCTACTTTCGAGGAAGAATTATGTTGCCTTTTTCTGAGAACCACAACCAGTCATTCTCAATTCTCACAGATGATAAATCATAAATGCTGTGTGGGAGCTCTTGGTCTTGGCCTGCAGTGTCTCCTCGCTCCGAAGCGGGTGAGGACCCGGAACGAGCGTGAGAACATTCTCTTCCTCTCAGGCTCACTTCGTCCACGGGTTCTTCCATATCCTCCTTCGTGGCTTCGTGGCTGAGCGGGTCCCACATGGAGGACTTTGCTCTGGGATGTTTACCTCTTGCTCCAAACCATCCGTTACTATCCATGGCCAAGATTTAACTCATAGCTCTGTTTCAAAGGAAGATTTACTTCTCTCTGTTAGGCTCCATGAAATGCTGAATGCCACCTCCCATCAACTTAAGAGGGCCACACGTTGGGAATAATATTTGAACAAATGCTCATGGAAAGTAGAAGGGACGCGACATGGCCCCCACTGCGGGCCGTTCTGTCCTCACCGCCATGCTGTGTCCTTTCTCTGGGACCAACCTTCTCTGTGAGTTTTAGCGACGGCAGGTTACCTTGAGCCCATTCTGAGAGCAGCCATTCTTACAGAACTTTGTTGTGGTTGTTGCTGTGGTGTGTGTGTGTGTGTGTGTGTGTGTGTGTGTGTGTGTGTCTAAATTTTAATAGTTCTGGTGACCTTGGATCCAAAAAATGATTGAAAAAAGATAAATGGAGCATCAGTAATGAAATTTGTAGCCTGAAAAACAATGGGAATATCAGAGTTTACTTCCAATATGGAGGACTTTTTAAATTCTAGTATAGTTTTTAACAGGTACCCTGTGAATGGATTTCATGTGGATTCCCGCCTTCTCTCTTACGGGGAGGGAGCTGTGCGCTCGGGGCGGGTGGAGTGGGGAGTGGAGAAGAATCCGGTGAGGGGGTTTGAGAAGCATCAACACTGAGCTCTTCCTGCTTGTACGTTACTTGGTGATGACTTTCTTTTTGAACGTTCTCACATTTTAAGAAAAAAGTTCTACTGATTTTTCCATTGTGTGAAGGTTTTTCTCTCTCAAGTGCGTAAATGATTTAAACTGAGGCATAAAGATATAACTTTGCGATGTTCGTAGAGGAGATCTGAGAATAAGCATGATTTTGGGCCTCTTGATGATGTGAGAGTTATAATGGGGCTTCTTATTCTTGGATTCACGAGACACACGAACGGGAGTGGTCTATCATTTCTTGGTCTGAAAGAGAACAGTCTAGAAGAAACATAAATGCAGCTGTGGCTGGGTGAGCACGTACAAGCAGAGTGGCTCTGCTCATTTCCGACTTTCGTCTGCAGGTGAAACCCGGGTGGTGTAGGCGGGTGGGGCTTCCGCGTTGGCCAAGGTGGGCGAGGCTTTGGAGACGCGGTGTGTGGTGCGGATGCTTTCAGACCAAGCCTATCGTGGTGCTCATGGTGCTGACCGTGAAGTTTCATGCCTGTGCCCGTGAGGCATATGCCTCGGAAACTCCTGGCCAAGCCTGTTCTCCCTCCCTGGTGGTTATTTCCCCCTGCTGCTTCCTACAGCCAGCTATGGGGGCCAACTCAGCATTCCTTCCATTTCCTGGGAGCTTTGCTCAAAAAGTATCTATCAACCTCCTCCCCTTCCGATAGCAAACACTTCCAGAGCACCTGCTACGTGCCAGGCACTGTTCCAGGACTGTGGAAGTAGGAGCCGTTTGATGGCACACAGCACCTGTGTGGGGAGCAGGGCTGTGAGGGGCCCAAGGCAGGGCTGTGAGGGTGTCTTCACCCGGGGGCCAGGGGGCGGGGGGCAAGATCCATGAAACAGTCACCACTGGAGGGGTGCCCTGAGGCAGCAGATAGGGTGCCGGGATGGAGAATGACAATGGGGTCCAGCAGGGACAGGGACAGCAACCTACCCGCTAGAGAGGAGTACCCCCACCCCCGAAAAAATGAAGGCCAGAATCGATGATTGATGTCAAATCCACTTGGAAGGTGCCTGATAAACACGGTATCAGAAGACAAAGCCTCGACATCAGGACTAAATGATGACCATTTCAGGTTAGATAATTTGACTGTGATGCTCCGTGTGTTTTTGTGTTTTTGTTTGTTTTTTTGTCAATCACCTTTGACAACTTAATTCACCAGAACCTTTACAGGTAAAGTAAGGGATCTTCAACACAGGACGCGGTCTGCACTTGTGGGGGTGGGTGTCATAGGAAGGGAAGCACCTGCAGAAAAGACGGAGAATCTGTGAGGAGCGCTTCTAGCCAGAAACACTGACCCACTGCCCTGTTTTGAGCAAAGGAAGAGCGATGTTGCCTGAGGGCTAGGGGGAGGGAGGGTGGCGGCCAGGTAATTCCTGGTCTTAAAGATTTTTAAGGATTGTGAATTCTTTTTCATTGCAAAGGAGGTCACTGAAAAAAGTCTAAGCAAGACAAGGACAGGATCTGCTGTCGGCTCTAAGCAGGGTTGCCAGATAAACACAGGATGCCCAGTAAAACGGGATATTTGGATGGAGAGGAAACAAATTTTTAGTATAAGTATATGCCAAATATTTCATGGGACAGACTTCCCCTCCACCCCCAAACAGCTTTGCTGAGATAGAATTCACATAACATACAATTCACTCACGTGGAGTGTGGAATTCGATGTGTTCGGTGTATTCAGGCATATGCAGCCACCACCGCAGTCAACTTGAGAAAATATTCTTTGCCTAAGAAACCCCAAATGAAATATACCCTTAGCTATCATCTTCCTGTCTTCCCAGCCCCACCATCCCGTATCCAGCCCAGAGAAACTACTAATCTCCTTGCTTTCTCTATAGATTTCTGTAGTTTGGACTTCCGTGAGAATGGGATCATGTAATATGTGTTCTTTTGTAACTGGCTTCTGCTCAGTGTCATGTTTTCAGGATTCAGTCATGCTACAGAGGGTATCATGTTACATGTATGTGTTTAGCTGACTAATATTCCATCATATAGATGTATCATGATAGGTGCATTCACTCATCTGCTGATGCACATTCGGGTTGTTTCCAGCTTTTGTCTGTTGTGGATCGTGCTGCTACGAACATTTATATACAAGTGTTTGTATGAAAACATGTTTTCATTTGTCTTGGGTTTATACCTACGAGTGAAATTGATGGGTCATATGTGCATGAGACACTTATACTAAAAAATATTCATGGACTATCTGAAATTCTAATGTAACAGAGCATCCTGGGTTTTATTTGCTAAATCTAGCCGCTTGAGTTAAAAGAAGATCATTTTTGCCACACAGTGGAGCATGAAGCAGAAGCTGGTCCTATGTGAAAAGAAAAGTGGGGGCTCAGCTGGGGGCTGTTTCAAAAGGATGGGCGGGCCATGCTGGTGGCTTGGGCTCCTGCTGGCTTCACAGACACAAAGAGAAGGAGTCGGTGTGAGAGAGACCTACGGGCCTCGGCCAGGTCAGGTGTCAGGGGTTTGGGGAGGGAAGAGGCACGCTGGAGGGATAGCGCCGTCAGAGGGCAGGGCCATCAGAGAGACCTTAACTGGTAGGTGTGGGGCTGGGGTGGGGGACTGGGGCCGAGTCTCCTGCATGACCCTCACCTACCGGGTTCGGGCCAGGAGCCCCGATGGAAGACTCTTCACTCTGCTCTGCTGCCGTTTCCTGTGGCATCAGCTTCTCCTGCAAGTCCCCACCCTTCCCGGGCCGTCCCCACACCTGGTGTTGGTGGCAAGGCTTCTTCCTTCCACTTGACCCTGCTGCTGCCCCTTGCTCGTGCCCAGCTGTGCTTCCCTGGACGTGGGGTGAGGGTGCAGAGGGAGCATTTTGGTATGATCTGCAGGGTTTATGGTTTGACAAAGAAAGCACCTAGATGAAAAAGAAAGTGTTTAGACTTTGTGGACAAGCAGCTTCTCACCCGAGTGTCCTTGGAGGGAGGAATGTACAGTGTATCGGTGAACTTGGGCGCACGGCAAGAACAGGAAGGTCCTGATCAGAGGCCTGGGGCCTGGGCGACCTATCAGTTCTGTTTTTAATTTTGGGAAAAATCACTAAAAGGAATCCCAGAAATTACAGCTCAGGGGTGACAGCCCCGTGCTCCATGACACAGCAGCCATTCCCATCTGCAAATCAGAGGGGCTGAAACTACTCGAGGTCTATCATCCTGACAGCAGGGTCAGCCAGGGACACCAGGGTCTCTCAGTGTCAGTGGTTGGTTTAAAGCCAAGAAAGAAAACCAAGCCACTTGCCTCCAGACTTCACTCTTCTGGGGAGGGACTGTGTTTTCATGGTCTCTACTCCCAGAGAAAGAACCCTGGAGTTTTGTCGTGTGTCGTTCTGCATCCCACAGTCAGGACCCCGGGAGAAGCTGGGATGGGGATGAGACCCACCCTAGAACCCCGTTGAAGAGAACCATGTCTGCATGAACATTGAACAGCACTCATGCCTAGCTGTCTAAGGCTGCTCGGGTTTTCTAGAGTACGTCTTGGTTTTCCTTGGTCCTGGTAACCCTCTTGAGTTATGCCCTGAGTAGAGCACGTTCTACTTAACAGGAAGTAGAGGGAAGCCCATACAGGAAGCAGGGAAAACTCCATGTCCCAAGAGTCAAAATGGACTCCACGGGGCCCTTAATGAATGTGTGTAGTTTGGTTACCATCTTCCCACGTCCTTTCTTCTGACCCAGCTCAACCCAAAGGATTTAGCAGGAAGAGTCTTGATACAGAGAAAAAGAACTAAGAGGCGTTGGAATCACTGCTGAACCGGTCCCCGCCCAGTCTGCTTAGAGCTACTGAGGCCAGGCACTGTGGTCAGCCATTCCACTCCCAGTTCTGACCTTGAGCCCCAAACCATCAGGGTGCCCAGGGCCACAGAGACTCTTCCTTAAGGCCAGGGAACGTGGTGTTTAGAAGGGCCACTTATCATTCAGCCTATGGCCACTGCTTGTCCTCCACCTTCTCAAGATGGAATGAGGATGGGCATGGGCCCATGATGCCAGGAAAGGGACACTCAGACCTTTCCAAAGGCCAGCTGCCCTCTGGCCTCCAGTCAGGGGATGGGGACTGCAGGGAGAGGTGCAATTGTTTTCACTATGACATAGGACCGAGTTCCACATATTTCCTTCTTGCAGGGCTATGAGTGACCTTCAGAAGCACAGGCGCATCTCTCCCGGTCCATCCTCCTGAAGCCACCCCAAGGCCATCTAGGGAGGCCAGGCCAGCAGACGCCACATGCCTTTGCAGGATGCCACCCACGGGGTCACCTGTTGGAGAGGTAGTCTCCATCTTGGGGTCTGCCATTTGAATGTATCCTTCCCACAGTGCCTCCCAGGTCCCTCCTTCCCTGCCCCCACCCACCATCATTCCCTTGGGGAGGTGGGGAGGAGGCGGTCCGGTCTGCCCCTCACATAGCGAGGAGAACCAGGAATCCTGTGGGCTTGGCGGTCATCTCCCCGTATAGCTGTGCTTTTATATTTCTGAGCATAATTATTTCTAATATGAGTCTTGAAACTCTTTCTGATTTTTCCTTCCTCTGCTAGTGATTTATTAACAGATGCACCCGCAGTCCCTGCCTCAGAGGAGTTTTTTATCGGCCAGTTGTAAATATAAGGTGTGCAAACCCAGCCAGCCATTCACCCGATAGCTGCAATCCAATTGAAGTGGTCACATAATAAATTAAACACCCATTTGTGCTAGCAAGTGTCAGCCTTCACAGGGCCCCACGTCCCCACATCGCGGCCTTCCAGTGCCCCTTACAGGTGTCTGGATAGGAGGGGCACTCAGCAGCCAATCGGCAGAATTCAGAGCTTGCTGCTCTCCTGCAAAACTCCCCAGGCAAATGGCTCATCCTGCAGATGACAGGCTTGGGCAGAAATAGCAGCTTGTGAGTCTGACTTGTAGAAATAACTAAGTCCTTTCATTTGCCTACCCCCCCCCGCCCCAAATTTCTGCTTCCCTTCCTCCTGATGTTGGCCACAGAAGAAGGCATAGAGTAATATTTTTTACCTTGTTACGAAACAGATTTAACCTGGCCCGGTTGTCTCTTTGAAATCAGTCCATGGCACAGGAGGCACGGTGAAAAGTTTACACTTCGGGGAGCTGGGAGACAAGCTGGAAGCAGCAAAAGGGCAAGTTACTAAAATAGATCGTGGCGTTGGCTGGGCTTCAGCCGCTGGGCTGTGCGCAGACACTGGGTGTCAATCACAGCAGCTTAGGCCACCTGTTTGCAGGGGGTGTGCAGCCAGGTGGGGCAGGCTGCGGGCTGAGAAATCCACCCTTTGGACTCATTCTACCTTTTCCGTCACCAGGGGAATGGAACTGATAATGAAGCAGATAAAGCACTGTTTCTACACTGGGATAATTACGTGTAATTTCTGGACAGTTGGGAGCTGGGTTAGCCTGCACACCTGCACACTCCTGATCAAAGCATGCACCCCCTGAAGGCTAGTGAGATCTGGGGGGGGGGGGCTAAAATGGTCTCCAGATCACACGCACGCCACTCACAATGTTTGCCTATTGAGTGGGACTGAACACCAGTTCATGGAGTGGAGTTGGTGCCCCAGATCCTGTGGGTAGAGGCAAACCCACCAAACTTGGGGAAATAGTCAAGGCAGGTGAGGGTCCTGGGGATAACCTTTCTGGCAGCTACTCACTTAAATGAGAAGAGTGGGAGGAAAGAACAAAACTCTGAATGAGCCAGATGCTTTGTTTGCTTTGAAAATGTTCTTCAAATGAAGCCATTTGATCCAAGTTAGAGACAGTAGAGTCTTTTAGGTTTGCATTTGTAAGAGAGAAGAAGGTATTTGTAGCTTAGGAAGGAGGTGAATTTGACAATGAGACTGTGTGTTAACTCCAAGGCAGGAAAATAAAATATTTGCAAGACAATCGCACAGTGAGCTTTACAAATATCTGTGTGAAATAGTCACATGATTAAAAGGAGCTTAGCAAACCCAAAACTAGCAGAAGGAAGGCAGTCATAAAAATTAGAGCAGAGACAAATGAAATAGAGAATAGAAGTACAGTAGAAAGAATTAATGAAACAGAATTTAAGTCCTCGAAAAAATGACAAAATTGACAAATGTTTAGCTGGATGGACCGGAAAAAAGAGAAGATTCAAGTTACTAAAGTCAGAAATGAAAATGGGACGTTACCACCTATTCTAAAGAAATATGGAACATTAGATAAGCGTAGCATGAACAAGTGTGAACCAAAGATCGGACAAGCTAGACGAAACAGACAAATTCCTAGAAACACAAAACCTACCGAGACCAAATCACAAAGAAATAGAAAATCTGAATACACCTATAATTCATAGGGAGATTGAATCAGAAACCAAAAATCTCCCATGAAAAAAGACCCTGGATCTAATGGTTTCACTGATAAATTTTATCAAACATTTAAAGAAGAACTAATATCAATTCTTCTGAAAACTTTCCCAAAATTTGGGGAGGAGAGAACACTTCCTAACTCATCGTATGAGGCCAACACTGTTCTGATACCAAAGCCAGACCAAGTCACCACCAGAAATAAAACGTTGATGCAAAAATTCTTGACAAAATACTCGCAAATCAAATCCAGCAGCATATTAAAAGGATTATATGCCATGACCAAATGGGATTTACTTCTGGAATGCAAGGATGATTCAACATACAGAAATCTGTGAACCACGTTCACAGAATGAAGGAAAAATACCCACATGGTATTTCAATTGTGGCAGAACAGGCATGTGACAAAATCCAACACTTTCATGATGAAACAATCAAACTAGGAATAAAGGCAAATAATATCAACATGATAAAAGCCACGTAAAAAAAAACCCACAGCAAACATCATACTCAGGGATGCTAGATCAGGAAGGGAGAGAAGGCATGGAATTGGCGGGAACCTTCGCCCCTGCTTCCAAACGCACTTTAAAATCAGCTAAAGATGAGACGTAAAGATTAAGTGTAAAAATATAGCCCCCCCCCCGAAGGCACTAGAAGAGATTATAGGAGCACGTTTTATACAATCTGGGAGTGGGGACAAACTTTCTATGTAAGATGCCAAAGGCAGATGTCCCAAAGGCACCACTGTAAACTTGACTAAATAGCAAACGTCCTCCCCCACACGTCATCTCAAACACCCTACATGAGGCTTCACAGCAAGCGAGCACTTGGGGGGACATGAGCCTATACGTTCAGTGGAAGCTTCAGGACCTAACATATATTTAAAAAAATGAACAAATTGATGAGGAAAATATGAAGATGCTCATAGAAAAATAGGTGGTAAACAGGTCATAAAGAAAATGAAAACCACAAATGGACCGCACAGGAGAAAAAAGACTTCACTTCTAATTCAGTAAGTCATATGACGGAAGGATTTATCATCTTTACAATGAGTAAAAACTGTGTGTGCGAGACTCAAAATCGCTCGTCTTAAAAAGTTGGTAGAAATGTTAGTGAATGCAGCATGTCGGGGGGATGAATTTGATAATAAGTCCCAAATACGTTAAAAATGGACGAACCCTCGACCCTGCAGCGGCAGGTGTAATGGCGGACGGAGGATTTACTCCGGGAGCTGCCCCGAGACCGCCATGACACGGGCTCACGGGGGTTTGCTGCAATGCTTGACAACGAAGCATCGGAAACCACGTCCTTGTTCAGAAACACAGGATTCCTTAATAAACAACCACACATTCATGTCAGAGCAAACGGTGTAGAGCCAAAGATCAGTGATTCTCAATCTGTGTTCCTGGACACTCTCAGGGGGTTCCCTGGGGGACCCCTTCAGGGCTGGCAGGAGCGCAGCTGTGGGAGCTATCTTCCTGATTTGTTTTTTTACCAATGTGAAAGACTTAGTTTGAACAAAACTTTCCTCACTTTAGGAAGGTTTAAATCCACTGTGGTCAAGCGATGTTTAGGTGCTTGGGAAGTTGTCCCCGAGGCAGTTGTTTTAAAGGCCATTACTGGGATGGTGCCAGGGCACGACCTGTCACCGTGTCTGTAAGCACGCACGCACACAGCATAGATCCCAGGGCTGAGAGCTTTGCACCTGTCCCTCTGACCAGGACCACTTCCCCAGGGCTCCCCCCTCTAGCCCTGCTCAGCAGGACCCCTGGCACCGCTGCTGGATGCCCCGTGCTGTGGGGCTAAAAGCTGGGCTCCCAGCCAGGCCGCTCAAGACTGCACCCGCTCCACTTCCTAGTTCTGTGACTCGGCAAGCTCCTCTGTGCCTCAGTTTACTCATCTGTAAATGAGTAGCTGTGAGGAGTAAATGAGACTAAACTCATTTGGCCTTGAATATTAACTGTCTCTGTGTGTAATGCTCATTATATGTGTGTATATATATATATTTATATATTCAATACTCTACAGTTTTTTTGGTTGTTTATTTTATTTTTTTATTGTGATATGTTACTACACAGTATTAAATGTATATTTATACCTACATATTTTAATGCTCATTATATGCATTTTTATATGTATTCCTGTAATCTCACATATAGGATTAAATATACATATACAAAAATAATACTTACATATAAATATATTTTATATATGGCACAAAATATCCATGATTAAATATATGTATTATATATAAGAATCATAGATATTTCTGTGCATATATTAAAATGCATTTACTTATATGTCCATATAGGTGTTTGTGTAATGAGTGAAATGTCTTAACAGCGCCTATCTCTTGCTAGAAGGATTTTACAAAATCTATAATATATGCTCAGTGAGTCCTATGCCACAGCACCTGGCGCCTCGAAAGCACTCCAGGGATGGTTAGCTATTACGATGATTGTCTCTTTACTTTTTACGTCAGACCCTGTCCTTCCTCTGCTGGCACTCCTACAGCACTTTCTTATCTCCCTCGCACAGCCCTCAGGAGGCGCTGTGATCTGGCCCCGCCTCTCGGACAGGCCTACCTTCTACCACTTTCCCCCTTAGGCTCACTCTGCTCTGGACCCTCTGGCTCTGACTTATCCTCAGACAGCCTGGTCTGTTCCACCTCAGGCCCTTTGCATGTGCTGTTTCTGCTGAATCTTGCTTGTCACCTCAAGCCCCTGCTCAGTGTCACTTTATCAGAGACACCTCCCACAGACCGCCGATTTCAGAGTGCTGTCCTCCATCTCTCTGCATGCTGTTCTGCAAAGCGTGTGGACCGTGTTGCCGTGTGACCTAGTGTTCATGTATGTGCTGTTCTGCAGAGCGTGTGGACCGTGTTGCCGTGTGACCTAGTGTTCATGTATGTGCTGTTCTTCAGAGTGTGTGGACCGTGTTGCCGTGTGACCTAGTGTTCACGTATGTGCTCTTCTGCAGAGCGTGTGGACCGTGTTGCTGTGTGACCTAGTGTTCACGTATGTGCTGTTCTGCAGAGCGTGTGGACCGTGTTTCCATGTGACCTAGTGTTCATGTATGTGCTGTTCTGCAGAGCGTGTGGACCATGTTGCCGTGTGACCTAGTGTTCATGTATGTGCTGTTCTGCAGAGCGTGTGGACCGTGTTGCCACGTGACCTAGTGTTCGTGTACTATCGAGTCCCCACGCTGAGATACAAGTCCCATGAGCCGCGTTGTGATGCGTTGGTGTCCATTGGTGTCCAATACATAGTGTGTCCAATATGTAAAAACATGTTGAGTGTATAGAGGAGCCTAAGCAGGGATTTACATAGTGAATGGACGTGCCAACGCTGCTTATCTCTGGGTGTGGTCTGTTCTTTTCATTTATTTGATTTGTATGTATTGTACTTCTTTTTAACAATGGACATAAAACAATGATAGTTATCTTTAAACATCCGTTGAGGAATGAGGACAATCTGAGAGCCAGCGGGAGTCATCTGAACATAGCACTTTTTAAAACTTCGGAACCAGCTATCCTCATGAATCTACCTAATCATAGATGTGGGCTACCAAGTGTGTCTTTTTTTTTTTTTTATTGAAAGAGAGAGAGAGAGAGCATGCATGTGCGTGAGCAGGGAGAGGGACAGAGGGAGGGGGAGGGGGAGAGAATCACAAGCAGACTCCCCCCTGAGTTTGGAGCCTGACACCAGGCTTGATCCCAGGACCCCGAGATCATGACCTGAGCAGAAATCAAGAGTTGCAAGCGACTGAGCCCCGTGGGTGCTCCACGTGTGCGTCTCGTATTCTGAGGCTATTTCTGCCTCTCAGAGGGACGTGTCCTTACAGATCATGTTTTTTGTCTGTGTATTTAAATACCGAGATTCTCTTTTCCTTTCCACATGCAAACTCTCACTTAAAAGTAGAGGCAGTTCACAAATAAGACAGAGCATAGACTAACACCACTTCTGCTTTGTCTAGTGGTGTGCACTGAGGCACGGGCGCTGTGCAGAGTGGGAGCAAGGTTAGTAGAAAAGAAGGAAGACAAGGGGAAAGACCACATTCAAGAGCTAGAGAAATCACACTTGCCTAGAGCCTGGTTAATTTTAGAAAACGTTAGAAATTCTTAGCAAGACCTGCTATGTAATTTTCTGGGCCCTTGCTAAATAATTATCAAGAATTTCAAGACAGTGACAGGAGGGCAGGCTTTTCTAAGTTGGGGGATCCTGCACCATGTCCCAGATTGCTGGCAGATTGAAGTCAAATGGCATCCATCCCTCGCTGGTAGTGAAGACGGGAGACATGGACTTGGCATCCTGAGGCTTTCAGAATGTTCCAGCAAAAGGAATTGCCTCTGACATTTGGATTGAATCCATTCATTATTCTGACTTGTGGAAAGGGATGGGGCTGAACGTTGCTGGCTGGAGACACGGCGCCTCCTGGCTGGTGACACGATGGAGGTGGTGCTGGTCAAGGGGGGACAGCTTGTCGGGGCCCCGGGCACAGCAGTGGGGGGTGTGGCCTGTGCTCCCTGTCACGCCCATGCAGGGGAAGGAGGCAGAATGAGGTAAACTGTGTGCCCATCAATCCAAATGCCAAGAATGCAAGAAAGGACAGGATCGTGCAGGGAATATCGGGGAAGTGGTGTCAGCCTGTCTGCATGGTGGGATTCACATGGTGGAAGAGGAAAAAATGGAGTCAAAGAAACTCAAGGAAAAATCATTTGGAGTGGACCTTGCCTTCCACACTTTCTGCGATCCTAGCATGTTGTCCGTGTTTCAGGAGTTTGGCTACACTATTGTTTGACTCTCCCTCTCCCTCTACCTCTCATTTTCCTCTGTTCTCTTTAATTCCTGTGTTTGGCTTCTCCTGGTTTAATTGCGTGGTGTCTGGTATGGGGGGCATCTCATTAATAGGACGCGTTGTTCGGTTCTGATTTAGCGAAAGATGATCCATGACCTGCTCTCAGTGTGCGGCTCTGCAGAGCTGGCTTCTGCTCCAGACGACTTGCTGAGTGAGTGGTCTTGGCTGGGCTAGTGAGCAGTCCTCCCGAGCTCCATATGCACGCGCACGCTAATTAATGAGGAGGACCCTTCACAAGCTCGCACGGGCGACATCAAAGTTTCTGTGCTTCTCTCCGAAGGACTGGATCTTTCAAAGGCCTCTTTCATTCCTTCTTTCCCTCTGCCTTCTCGAGAGATCTTTTTCTCCCTCTCACTTGGTTCCCTAATCCATTCACCTCCTAGCCACGTAGTGGCCAAGGCTTCCATCTGTCACCAAGTCATCACGTCACTCCTTAGACACCAAGGCATCCGTATAAAGTGACCGCCTCAGCGCCAGGCCCGAAGATACATCTGAGAGGCCCGATTGCTGCTCTCAAGGTTGCTGTGTGGTTCCTATTGTCATTAGGCGGATGGAATTCACCTACGGAAAACTTATGAACGCTCCTTTTTTTTTTTTTTTTTGTATTTGTAAAAGGAAGTCTGACCACAGTGAGACCTGGCCTTACACATGTTACGGCGGTGATTATATAAAAACAAAACAAAATAAAATAAAACCAAAACAACAAGTGTTGGCAAGGATGTGGAGAAATTGGAACCTTTGTGCACTGTTGGTGGGGATATAAATTGGTACAGTTGCTGTGGAAAATGGTATGGTGGCTCCTCAAAAAATTTAAAAAAAATAGAGTAACTATATGATGCAGGAATTCCATTTCTGGGTCTATACATGAAAGAATTGAAAGCAGGCATTGAACAGATATTTGTACACCTATGTTGATAGCAGCATTATTCATAAGAGTCAAAAGATGGAATCAACCCCAGTGTCCGTCGAAGGATGGGGGAGTAAACATAATGAGGTATGACATGCAATAGAATATTATTCAGCTTTAAAAAGGAAGGAAATTCTTAAAATGCTACAACATGGGTAGATATCGAAGATATGCTCAGTGAAATTGAAATAAGCCAGTCACTAAAGGGCAAATACTGTGTAATTCCACCAAAACAAGGTTCCTGGAGTTGTCAATTTCATACAGACAGAGAGAAGAATGGAGGTTGCCAAGGGCTGGAGGGTGGGGCGTGGGGACAGGGAGTCATTGTTCAATGGGTGTGGGGTTTCAGCTGTGCAGAAGGAAGAGTTTTAGGGATGGATGGTGGGGCGCCTTGCACACATTGTACTTCATGCCACCAAACTGGACTCTTAAACCTGGTGAGGACGGCAAATTAAATGTTATTATATTTTGCCACAATTAAAAAAAAGAGAAACCTGAATGCCTAGATGAAATCCTCATAAGAAATATTTTATTTTTTAAATTTTTATTTTTTAAAGATTTTACTTATTTGAGGGAGAGAGAGAACAGGAGAGAACGGGAGGAGGAGCAGAGGGAGAGGGTCAAGCAGACTCCATGCTGAGTGCAGCGCCCGATGCGGGGCTCGATCCCAGGTCCCTGAGATCATGACCTGAGCCCAAATCAAGAGTTGATGGCTTAACCGACTGAGCCACCCAGGCACCCCCATAAGAAATATTCTAAATGAATATAAATTAGAATAAATTCCAGAATGGCGGGCTGCCGCGGCATCCTCATGGAACTCTGTCCCTCATGCCAGTGCCTCTCAGTTGTTAATACAATCTCAGCTGGGCTGTTCGTGACTGAGAGACAACCAGGGATATGGTGGTGAGGGTCAGGGGCTGTCTGGATTTGTCAGGACAAAGTGTCCCTGGACCCTGCCCAGGGAGGTGCCCGGTGCTAGCTGGTGGCCTCTCCCCCTGCTCAGGGAGTGCTCCTGGCACCAGCTTCTGCCCCGCCAGGAGTGCAGGCGGTCACGGAGATTGATCTTCATTCTGGCACCTGCTGTGATGTGCCCAGCCAGCCCCACACTTGGTCAGCTCTGGTCGGGAATCCAACCTGGTTCCATTTTCAATTTTGGAAGCGTTGTTGCGGATTAAAAACCGGTCAAATGATGGGAAGGAGTCCGAGCAAACAGCTGCTCTGTCCCCGCCATCCTGCCAAGGCCTAAATGAGCCTTCAGGAAGCTTGAGAGTAATGAGGGTCTGTGTCCCAGCAGGAGTGATGACGGCCCGGGAACGGCAGAGTGTCGGGCGGGCTTGGGCAGCTCTGGGGAGGAGCTGTCCACGCAGAGCTGGCTCACTCCTATGGCCCACAGATACACGTGGAAACCGGCTGGGTCTAGTTTCTGATCAAACTTTCAGGACTGTAAAAATAAAGACATGACAATCTGGACTCTTCCTAATTGGGCGGTTAATCTACTTAGCTCTCTATAAGGAGCTACCAAGGACACGAAACCCAAAACAATCCGTCATCTTCTATCGCGTGAGTGTTGGTACATTTTCTTCACCTCTTGTCCGTTTCTTCCCTGTGAAAACCATTTTCGTGTGAACAGCTTGAAAAGCCCCTGAACTCTCTGGTATGTAAGTCAAGCATGGAACTTCAAGATGGTCTTTTCCTGATCCACTGTTGGGGGAGGGCCAATTGATAGGCAAAAAATGTAGAAAACCAAACATGCCCTGTTCTTGGCTCTCAAACACCGGCCAGCCTCAGAGCGAAAGTTCCAGAGTCTGCTTCTCAGCCGCAGAGGAGACACAAGAGCCCCGCAGCCTCAGCTGGGCCTCCGACGAGTCTGGTGTGGAGGGGAAGCCCCCTACCCAAGCATCCTCAAGGGACGTTCTGGAAAACTCCCTCTTTCCAAGACCGCGTTGAGTTCAATGAGAGTCTCTTTTGATTGGGGAACCATTTGCTCACACAGGTATTACAACCAGAGAGAGAAGCCCAACTTCCAAGGATAGAGTACCTGAAGGGTCCCTCTGATCCCACCTCCCTCCAAGCAGGGCTTCTGTGTGTGGAGTGGGCACTGCACGGAAGGGTGAAGTGAAGAAGGAAAGACATTGAAGGTCTGGGGAAGCAGGTGGAGCTGGGAGCTACTGGCGTCTGTAACCATCAATGACAAATGCTTTTGGATATTGAGATCCAGATAGAATTTTCTGTGTTATCCGACTTCATTTATTTGTCATTCAAGGAGAATTTAAAATATTTTTCTGTTCTTTCACATGAAGATGTTAACGTTCATGTCCTTTATTCCTGTGTTGAAATTCCTTAGATTCTTTATTTGTAGATTTATGCAGGGTACCGTACACCTTTCGTAAACTGTGTTTATTATGCTTTCTTACTGAATACGAAAAATGATCAAAACTAATCCTTGTGACCCTAAGATACATACTATCATTTCATATAGCAGCAAACATTCCATCCAGTTGGCATGCTATACTTAACAGTTCCCTCTTTGTTAAGTATTTTAGGCTATTTCTAATCTAAAATTATTATGTAAAAGTAGTTTTGTTTATTTTGAATTAATTCCTGGTGCCAAATAATTGTTACTGGCCCATAGGTGCTCTGCTGCTTTCTGCCACTATCAGCAATGAGTTAATGTCTCTTTTCCTACAGCTTCATCAGCATGGGTTTTAGGATTAAAACTTATTTTCTAATTGATTTTTATGCCTATCATTTTAATGAGCCCTTCCTTGCTAGGGAGCAGACTGGAGCAGTGACCCATGTGTCTGTAATCCTTGTATCATTTTGCCATCCCATTACTATCTGTTTCTGCTGGCGTTTGGAACCCTGTGCTGTACTCAGCTTGGGCTCTTTCCTTATGAGCTCAACCTAAGAGTCTGAGACTACAAAGGTAAGCACATAAACAATTACACAATCGTAAACCATGATGCATTCCACAAAGGAAAAGACGCTGTGCTACGCGAGGGAATATCAAACTGGATCTGCTCCAAATGGGATTTTGGAGAACGGCCTTCCGAGGGAAAGAGAATTCGGCTAAGGCCTGACAGGGAGGAGGTGACCACAAAGGTCGACAGGGAGGGCTTTCCCACAGAGGGACAAGAAGGACTGAGGGCCGGGAGGTGGACGAGGGCCAGGCAAGCTTGCCACCCACCCACAGTGTGGTGGGCAGCAGGACCAAGGAACGTGCGAGGATGGAGGAGTTGGCGGGAGCAGGTGATGACCCTGCAGGCTGGCTCGTGTTGGGGTGCTGTGGGAAGCACGAGAGTCACCAGAGCACAGGTTTTTGAGCTTTAGTTTGAATGGTTTTCCCAGCCCACTTGGGAGGTGGCTGGGTGGTGCACTCCTGCGGGTCGCTTGAGCAACTCAGATGCCCCGGGCCTCGAGAATGGCTTTCTACTTGAGATGGTGGCATTGCATGGCTAGCAAGTGGTCGACACACTTAGAAATGCCTTGCAGGTGACCAAATGGACCTCTTGCTATGGATGCAACAGCCACAAGGCGGTGTGGAGTGCCCTTGTGGGAGTGGAAGGCACAGGGACTTTGCCCAGTACCCTCTTCACTTATCTAGATTGTGTCATTATGCCAAAGACTCCCGGAGACATTTTCTCTAGACTTTTAAAATAATTCCTTCCTCTTTCAGGGAAGTTCATGTAGTGCTTTTTACTCCCACCTGTGTATCCACGTTAGAACAAGACTCCTGTTAGAGAGGGCAGCTCCCGGGGCCACCAGAAGGGAACTACACCAGACCACTTCTGCCCGTGGGTCTTCAGGACGGCTCCTTTCCCCATGAGTGGGGCTTATCACCCTGTGTGGCTATAGGAGTTGCCCTGAAAAAGAGACCAGCTGGAAAAAAACTGTCACATGAATTGCAAGTTATTATAACCATCTCGCTAAGTATTCCTTGGTTATCTGTTACCTGCCCAGGCTTCTTAAGTGAAGAAATATTAGCCATGTATTAGTATGGGCTTGGATAACCACGCTGATAAACAACCATATTTAGAATCACTCAGACACCTGATTTCAGTCAACATTTATATTTTATGTTATTATCATCCTCAAGTCTAACTTTGAATTTTAACGTGTTATTGAGGTGTAATGCATGCCACAGAATGCGCACACGGGACAACTAACCTTCAGTGTATAATCTGACGGAGTTTTGCATATGTCTACACCGGATCAAGATGTAGGACATTTCCAGCCCCCAAGGGTTTTCTTTGTTCTCATTCAACTCAACACACTCCTCCCCACGGGAATCATCATCCTGAATTCTTCCACCATCCATTAGTTTTCCTTGTTCTTGACTTTCATATGAATAGACTCATGCGATATATAGTCTTTTGTGTTTGGCTTCTTTTTTCCAACAGGAGAACTGAGACAGCCTTGTTGTTGTATGTACCAGCAGCTCATTCTTTGTTAAAGACACAATTTGTTTATCACCCTGTTGGTAGATGCTTGGATTGTTCCCAGTTTGGGGCGATTATAAGCAGTGCTGCCTTGGATATTCTTGTACGATTCTTTTTTGGACCTATAAACTCATTTCTCTTGGATATGCCTCTGGGTGGAATTGCTGGGTCATAGGGTAGATGTATTTTAGGTTTAGTAGACTGTGCCAAGCCCTGTTCTAAAAGTGGCTGCACTAATTTTCACTCCTGTGTACAGTGTATTTATAGCTTCAGTTGCTCTGCGTCCTTGCCAACACTTGGCTTTGTCTCACATTTAATTTAATGTTGAGGTGTATGCGTGTGTGTGTGTGTGTGTGTTTCCAGGGAAACCAGGGAGAATATGATGGTAAGTATTGAGATTATACTAGGTGCCTTGACTCTTTGGGCCTGTGTCTCTGAAACAATGGTGAGAGTTTGTGGATGGGGTTAATCTGGAAGATGGAGCTAGCAGAGGGCTCACAATTCACCTGGAGACTGAGACCAAAGGACGGGGCAATCAATCCCTAAGGACAGTGAAGCAAGGAGGTTTTGGAAACTTTTGTAAGATAACCAAATACATGTAGAAGATATCTGAAGATATTGTGGCTCAACTAGTCTAGTCAGTAAGGATCCTGGTAGAAAATAGATTGCACACTTTAATTGAGTACTTTGAGGAAAATTTAATAAAGGACTATTTGCTGAGATGTGAGGAAGTTGAAGGGAAATCTGCAAGCTAGCTAATGTATTATATATAAATGCTTATTCTGAAGGCAAGAGTTACTTGATTTAAAGAAGACAGTTGTGTGACAAGGTCCTCCTAAGAGTGTGGCCTTCAGTAGAGGCCAGCCAACCCATGAGACCTGACAGGGAGGGACCCAGGGCAAAACAGGTTCCAACCTAACTCTCTTTGCCCTATTCCTCTGATCTCCTTCCAGTAAGCTCATGGATGAAGCCGACCAGGAGCCAAGGACGGGGATACCTATTTATGTAGATATCTAAGTCCATATGCTTGGGTAGAGCTAGCGTGGAAAAGGATGGACAATGCATGTATCCAAAGAGGCAAAAGAAAGATTCACAGTCTTCTGGGTTTGCATAAAATTTATCATTTCCCATTTGAGTTTATTGTAAAACAGTGTGACCAACCAACACCATAAATCCTGTACCTGTGGAATGACTGAGCTAAGAAGTGCTTTCATTATCCATTTGCCTTTCTAAAAATTGTTACTTGGTTTCTACCATTTATAGAGAGTCATTTAGGACTGGAAAGGACAAATAGATGTCCCTTATGTCTCAGATCATTCCGCAATTGACATGAACTCCTCCACTACAACATGACTTCCTTGAAGGTCGGCACGGGTTCTTACTCAGTTCTGGATGCACAGAGCTTAGCGCAGCACCTGGGCTGCAGCAGGTGCAAGGGAACTAGTGATGGGGGAATGATGGCTGGAACAAGTGGGCTTGGATGAGAAACACAATCGGGAAACACGTGCAAGACTAATTTGTGTTTGGAGATGACAAATTGTAACCAGAATGTCGAGATAGTTCACACAGTTTTTCAGAAAATTAAAGAACATAGTTCTGATAGAAATAACCTGTGGAGCACACAAGGCTTTTGCAGGGTTAGCGCTGATGCTGGTCGAGAGCAGGGGAAGGCACCTGGCGTGGCTCCTGCTCAGACAGTGGTTTGTTTATTTCCTGACCCGCTGGCCACATGACTCTGGAGTGCCTCCTGATTTGGGCACATGACCTAGATTGACAACTTCTTGGGGATCGTGGTTGTGTGCAGCTTGCTTGTACTCACCCTTGTCATTGTGTGCAAAGGGTGATGGCATGGCCATGACTTGTCCTGCTTTGAATATGATGTGATTTCAGTTCCTGCTCTAGCTCCAGCTCTGTGTGGCTTGCAACCACAAATACACTTCTCTAGTCCTGTGGCTTTTGCCTCCCAGCACACCTTTATCAGCACCCTCCAACCCTTGATCTTGGTGAATACAGCCTCCAAAACACTCACCCAATGTGTTCGGGTGGAACCTCTGGCTTGGGCTAACACCTGGATGTAAGCATTTGTTTAGGGATGGGCTCATGACACAGCTTGGTGACGGCCAAAAAGACTCACTCATGGGACCCTGGTTGAGGTATTGGTAGAGACCAAGGTGTTCTCTGTTCTACACTGTGGTCCTGAAGTTAACGGGACCCTGTGGGGAAGCTGAAAATCAAGAGAATCAAGAAGGAGGACTGAGAGAGGTATCTGGTGGCATCAGCCAAGCCCTGGGGCAGCCATCTGTACCTCTGCCCTCTGCTACATGAGACGATTATTCTTTTGTTCTGGCGTAAGCCAATTTTCATTGTGTATTCTGTTGTTTGCGATCAGAAGAGTTGTACCTCACGCAGATATGGTTGGAAGTTAAATAGACAGTAGCTGATGGCTCTGTTCTTTCTCATTCTCTTGTTTCATGATCTTAGTTAAACATTGGGTACAAAATGTAGGCTCCTCACCTCCTACTTATGGGCTGGGTTTTCCCTGGTGATGGAAGATTGCACTTTTCATCCATCCCCACTCATCCAGCATCACAGACCAGTGGCAACACACTTGTGAAAAAGCCTGGCTGTGATCACAGATAAGAATAAAGATGGCTCCAGGTAAGCCAAGGCTTCAATCACGTGCCATCCTCTCCAGCCAGCACGACCAACCTCCTCTGTTGGAGACCAGCTTTAAATAGCACAGCTTATACTGAATATGAGGACAGAGAGAGAGAGCCAGAGCAGCCGATGAGAGGGGAAGGTCCAGCATGCAGAGACGCAGCATGGCGTCCAGTTGAACAAGTCTATGTATTTAAGCCAGGAAGGGCTAGGCTCAGATTCTTTGAGCTCTGTGAGCTCCTGGGACCTCATTCAGTTCTTTCACCAGCAAATGAACAATAATGACCTTATTTTAAAGGTTGGAGAATTGTGAGAATTCAAGTCAAGTGTGATCTACGTAAACCACAGACACAGAGTAGGTGGAGCGAGAGAAGGAATCCCTCCCATCCAACAGAACGCTTTCCGAGGGGGCTCTTGTACCACCTCTCTACCGTGTGTGTGTGTGTGTGTGTGTGTGTGTGTGTGTGTGTGTTTTATTTGTATTTTTTTAAAGATTTTATTTATTTATTCGACAGAGATAGAGACAGCCAGCGAGAGAGGGAACACAAGCAGGGGGAGTGAGAGAGGAAGAAGCAGGCTCATAGCGGAGGAGCCTGATGTGGGGCTCGATCCCAGAACGCCGGGATCACGCCCTGAGCCGAAGGCAGACGCTTAACCACTGTGCCACCCAGGCACCCCTGTATTTTTTGTTTTGACTTCTCTTTCTCTCCTATAGTTGCCTTTGCTAGAGGGGCTGATACAGTTTCATTTCTGCCCCTTCTTGTCTCCTTAATATTTTTCTAGGGATACAGAGATCTCCTTGGTGAGGCACAGGCTTTCTGGATGTGAGAAAAGTCTTAACAACATGCATAAGGGTGGGACGGGCTGGGACTTTCAGTTTACAATCTTCATTGCTATTCTGTCAGCATTGCTGAGGTGTAGACGGTCTGGCGCCCTGGCTGGAACAGCCCGATCCGTCTTCTTGCTTCAGCGTGGAATGTTTATCCACCTTTCAACTCAGCTGGGCTGCAGATGATGCGCCATTTGCCTATTAATCCTCATTGTTGTGGTGAAATGCAAATGAAGTTGCTTTTGATGTATTAGAAGCCTAATAGCAATTTCTGACTTTCTTTCCTGGAGCCAAAGTCTTCCCAAACCTCAGCGCCGGGGTGATCGTCTTAGGAGTGGCGGGATCATGCAGGAGCCTGGCTGGTGAACAGGCTGCCTGTTCTATAAGGGTGCATTCATGATCTAATTAGACTGTCAGTGAGTATCCTTGAACCTCCAGGAGAGAAGAGAAGGAATTTTTTTTTTTTAAGAAAGCAGAGAGAAAGTTAGAAAGTAATTAGTATGCACTAATTAAGAATAATAGTAATAGCATTTTTAAATTTTTTTTTATTTTATTATGTTAGTCACCATACAGTACATCCCTGGTTTCTGATGTGAAGTTCGATGATTCATTAGTTGTGTATAACACCCAGTAATAGCGTTTTGAATCGGTACCTAGCCTGAGAGCTGATTCGGGCTCCTTGCCAAACTTGGTATCTACGGCTGCTATCTTTCACGTTGTCATGCACCTATTTTGAGATATGACAGTGATGCTCTGTTTTGAAACATTTAATTGCTGGCATTGTTGTTGAGAGCATTTTATGGCCTCTCTTAGGCGTCTAATTTCACACAGCATCTGCTATTGATGTCACTGATGTAAGTATTTAGAACAGAGAGAGGGAAGTAAGTGGAGAAAACAAAAACAGTAATTCGTTGCTATGGGAAGGGGGGGTGGACAATGGAGCTTTGCTTGGACATTCGACACCTTAGAAGCCACCGCACCGGCAATCGAATGTGGGCCATGCTTTGCCAAGTATCCCGGGCAGGACACATCTGCCATTGCCACCTGTGATCATTTTCTTCCTCTTTTGCACTAAATAATCAATTACAAGGTTCTGGGTTTTTCTCCCCTCACTCATTTATTGCTGGCTCAAGACCTTGTTTCCAGGAGTGCGAGGGTGAGAACACAGAGCTTTCTGCTTCCGAGGACGGGGTGGGTGGTTCGCGGAGCAACCTCTGCTGGGCTCGAGAGAAACATGGCCATTGGCAAAGTATGGGAATATCTCCTTTGAAAATAGTTTTTAAAATGTAAAAACTCATAAAACTCAGCGCTTCTGAAGGTCTGGGGTTGAGCCAGGCTCTCAGGGCTATCGCTGGGTATGTCAAATTGTCACCAAGTTTCTGGAGGGTGATTCACTATGTGCGTCTCCTTACTATTTAGCTCAGTATTTCCCGCTCTAGGAAGCCATCCTAAAAAACTGATCAATACCTAACACATTGTAGAAGCTCAAGCTTGGTGAGCTGAATAAAATGTAGAGAATGATATATAATAAAAAGAGACCTTTTTACAGCCCCACCAAAGAAAGCAACCTACCTGTTCGGTACAAAGGCGAATTGTTACTTTATTATGAAACGTTACGTGGCCATCAAAACTGAGATTTACTTAATTTCCAATGGGGCCATGATACTGACAAAATGTTAAGTTAAAAAAGAAGGAAGGCTACAAAACCATGTATACCATGACCTTAAAATTTTTATGCATGTGAAAGAGGCCGATGGTGAAAGTAGACATGGTTTCTCATTTGCTCGTTTCATCTTTCTGTTTAAAAATTTCCACAATGAGCACACATTATGTAGATTTGTGTTTGTGTGTGTGATTCTATAACATTTTAAACGTGTATGCAGAGAGTAAAATACTCTTCAAAAAGATCCTGGTACACAGGGCCGTATAAAGAGATATCAAGTCCTCTGTATTATTTTCAGATCTACGCGCATTAGCACATGCTAGATACTAGATTTTTTTTAGATCTTTCAGAGGCAGGAGGCAAGCACCGTACCTGATGGTCCTTGTGGTAGACACTTGGTCCTAGTTATGTGCGAGGCAAACGTGAGCTAAGATTGAAACACCGTTCGGTCATGTTGGGTATCTTAGTGGTTCAGCATGGGGTCACATGGATGTCCCAGTCAGGTTGGTGCAACAATGCTGTTCAAAGGAGGCCTTGGCCTAAGATGAACCTGGGGCTGAGGCAGGGTGTGCTCTGGGTTTCAGATCTTAGACATCGGCAATGTGGTCCCTGCGCTAAGAGCACCCGCATCACTGGGAGACTTGTTAAAATTGCCATCAGGCCCCAGCAGGGTGTACTGCATCCGAATTTTCCATCAGTAAACCCCCAGGGAGTCATGGCTGTGTTCCAGGTTGAGAAACGCTACCAGGGCATGTGCCCCTGGGAGAAGGGATGGCGGACTTGGACCCCGGGGAGAGGGCCTATGGTGACCAGCACCCCTTGTTGGGAAGGAGAATGTGGTGGTGATGGTGATTGATTTTCTGTAGGTGAGAGGAAATAAGCTTCGCCAAACATTGTAACGTACATCAGGCCTTTAGGGATGATGTCTGAAACAGAACTCACAGATAGGTATGAAGAAGTGAGGTCGGGCTCTGGTGGGGAGATCCCAGGCGGCTGCTGGGAAGTCCTGACCATCCCTTTCAGGAGCGTGTGGCCCCAGGACCCAGGCTGCAAAGACAAGCCCCTCCAAGGGAAATACCCCTGAAAACCTTGGGTAGTCCTGCTTAGCTCAGAATGATGAAACTGGCTCATCTTTATATATTTTTTTTCTAAAGAAAGAAATGGACAAAGTGTGGGCAAGGTAAGTTTTACGTGTTTTCAAGTGGGGGAGCCAACCCTTGGTGTTGAGGTTTCTCTCTAGATAGCCCCCACCAGATGCCCCCTTGTCTCTCTGACGATGTGTAGCAAACCCACTCGTGACTCCCAAGGTACCCTGGATGGTAGCAGACACCTGTCCTCAGACCTCGGCCGGCTCTGGCTGAAGAAAGCCAGAAAACTAAGGATGATGGGTGAATACAAAACTCAGTGGATTCAAACTGCAGGCTGTCCTTTAGCTGAGACTAGGCTCTCCTTTTTTGCTGTTGACATTTTTTTTATGACAATGGAACATCTTTTGATGTCCGCCCCCCCCCCCCCCCCAAAAAAAAAGTGTGAAGTAGGTACACTAAAAAGTTGAAGTTTCTCCTGGAGGTCTCATCCTGGCCCGAAGCGCAAAACCACTCAGTGCGAGTGAACACTTGGCACGCTCCTCCTCCCCCGCCCACCATGCCCCGTGGATCTCATCAGCCAGGGACTCTTCTGTGGCAGCTGCAACTTGCCTCGTTTCTAACAGACGTAAACAATAGAAATGATCCAGTATCTTCCAACATTAACTATTGAAATCTCATATAAGCAGGGGGCTGGCTACTCTTTGGGGTATCAGCAGTATGAGTCTGAAAGCACTTCCATTCCATGTCCATTGGAAGCTCAAACCCTTCCAGAAGGTTGGCAGATTCCAGGGCTGGGGGTTTAGAGCTCCAAGTCGTTGGATCATCTCACTGCCGTACCCACAACAGTCTCTGTTCTGCACCCCTCTTTCCCCTGTTCTCTGCCTGCTGTCCCCAGCCAAACTCCTCAGAGCCTCTTGTGCTCTGGGTGTCTCATCTTCCCCTTAAGGGACTCCCCAGTACCTTCTAGTGTCTTGTTAACCTGTTGCCAGCTGTTGAAATAATACAGATTTCACCCTGCCACACGGCTATTGGCAAAGGATTAGCTGTGACACGTCACCCCAGATGGTGACACACTGGTAGACCAGAACTCTCCTGGGACTCACGCTCTAGGGTTGGTCCTCTGATTACCTGTTGTCACCAGGGCATGGCAGGGGCCTGGGCCTAGAACCTGTGATCCCAGTGGGCTTGTACCTGACCCTTCGGAGCTCACCAATGCAAGCTTGATTTTGCCTTGAACTCAGCAGTGTGTGTGTGTCTACGTCTGAGCCCCAAACCTTATTAGACTTTCCCATGTGGGAAAACTAGATCACCTGTCCAAACTGGCTGCATGCATCTTCCCGCAGGTCTGGAAGGAGCCCCGGGTCCCACGCGAACGCAGCTTTGGCATTTAGGGTCCGGTTTGCCCGGAACAGAGCCTGTAGTCTTGCTGGCATTTTACCTGATGCCAACAGCTGCTCATAACCTTTTTCACTCACACAGGCTTCCATTTAGGAAGCCTTCCCCATTCCTCAGTGTCCCTGTCACAGAGAATAGTGTCATGCCACAGCACGCTGCCCCGGGTGCAATGCTTGGCGCTGAGAACAGACCGGAGGAGCCCCATGCAGCTGAGGCTGGCTTGTAGGAGACGGGCCATCGCTCAGGCTCATCCCTAAATGTTTGAAAGCCTGCGGTCTTACCATTGTTGCCCTCTCACTCTGAGCGAGATTTCCTTTTCCCTGTGTCTCCATTTTCCGCTGTGCTCATGGCAGAGGCAGAAGCGGAGGAGACCTGTAACTTGAATCACAAACACCTTGACATTTTGTTCCAGAATGAGAATGTCCCTGAGGCTTGTGGCAGGGAGCGGGACAATGCGTTCAGATGTGTTGTAATAGGTGGCCCCTGCTGCGCCTGGGAGCCCGTTCCGTCGGGCGCTTGAGAAGGATTCAGCAGGTGACTATCGCATCCCACCCTCAGTATGAGCTCCGAGGGGATAAAGGGATGGATGAAAGCTGGTGAGATGGACACATAAGGATGTGCTTAGTGCGCAGTTTGTACAGAGAGAAGGTAGCGAGTGGAGTCTGGGTGGGTGGTTCGCAGTGGGGTAAGTGGTCCCTGGAGAGTAGGAGTTGGTGGGATGGGCCAGGCTGTACAGCGGTAACAAGCACCCCAGATCTCAGTGGCTTGGAGTATAAAGGTGATTTCTTCATCTGAGGGGGGGAAGGAGGCTTGCCGTGCTCAGTTGTGTTGGGTCCAAGAGAGCGGCTACTTAGGGATGACTGATGTGTCTCTCACGGTCACACCCTTGGTTGAGTGGCTCCGGGGCCCTGGATTCTGAGAGCAGACACATAAGAAAATAAAGACAGCCTCCTGCAGGAGGGAGAGCAGGCAGGAAAGATGACACCCAGATCCCAACGTGCTTTCAGCGGGCAGCGCCCCAAGCCTCAGAGCTGGCCCTTATGTGTCCCTGTGCCCCCAACCCTAGGCAGGGGCTCAGGGTTTGACAGAGAGCTCTGTGGGTGAGGGCGTGCTGCTGGGACAGAAGGGCGGACCGTGGAGACCTGCCCCTCCTCGGTGATGCATTTAATTACGTAATTCGTTTCTTCATCTCAGCCTTAAGTGAAGGCAGCTGTATCGGTCCCAGGGAGCTGGTCCGGAGTGGCAAATAGCCAAAATGTGAGTAGCTTATGACAGCAGAAGTTGATTTCTTGTTCTTGTCATGATCCAGAGAGGATGCCCGGGGAAGTCAGGGTGGTCTCTGGGTGAGGTCTGCATCTGAAGCATGGGAGTTACAGTCACCTGGAAGAGCCAGGCCTGGAAAAGCACCCGTGTGCACGCCATGCCCAGATTACTGTCCACACTGGCCCATGTTCCATGGTGGAGAACATAGTCATACGGTCCACCCGTAAGTGTAAAGGGAGCTGGGAGACATAGCCTGACAGGACAGTAGTGAACTGAAGCTTTCACTGCTGAGGAATGGAACATAACATCTTCCAGAATGTTGCCTAAATTAGGATAAATATGGTTCCCCTTGAAACCAGGCCATGTTCTTGCTCCTGAATGTCATGTTCCTCGGGAAAGGGCTGTCACTTCCCAAGAACAAATCCCTCCACTGAGACTTAGAGCTGCTCTCACCATCTGGGTTGCTCATGTCTATCTGAGCAAGTCGGGGGCCGATGCTTCCTCACGCTCATGGTCATTCCTGCCAATTCCCGTGTGCGAGGCTGGTGCAGTGTTCCTGGAATCCAGAGGGACTCAAACCCACATTGCCAGTGATGGCAATTCTAGCCACCCCCGTGGTCCACACCTCCGAGGAGCCACTTGAACTACGTCCATCCCATCAAGTACAAATCCCTTGCCACAGTAGCTGAGAATCAGCAGTCGACTTTCTATCCATTCAGAGACACGTGTCTTTTTAGATTGTTTATTTGCTTAATTTTAATTCCATCAACATAGAGTGTTATATTGGTTTTAGGTGCACAACATAGTGATACAACAATTCTACTCCTTCCTCAGGGCTCTTCATCTCGTCGCCTATTTCCCTGCCCCCCACCTACCTCCCCTCTGGTAACCATCAGTTTCAGACAACAGGTATCATTACAGCACAATAGGAACCACTCTATTTGTTGAATCTACCTGGGTTTATTTAAAAAATATTTGTAGTAGGCATGGGAATGCAACTGGGCTTGGGGTTTTGCTGCTCGGGGCTTGCCGCTGGAGTCCTGCCATATTGGCCCCTGTGTGAGGCAGGCGGCCGTGTGATTACGGCAGAGCTGGGAAGTGTGAGAGCACTGCCTGATTTTATATATGTTCTCTCTTGTCTAACATCATCAGAATTTCATTGAATATAATCACGTTAAGGTAAAATGTGTTTAAACTGCTAATGGACTGGGTCATTGACTTTAACGATGTTCTCAGTACTACGTTTAATTACTGTACAAGCTCTTCTTTAAGATCATGTTTCCTGGGATCAGTTGGAGTTATGTTAAGGATACTTCAGCAGATAATAATTAATGAAACAACTCTTTCATAAGCCAGGAGACATGGATGGTGCTCTCTGTCATAAAGAGGAGGAGGCAGATGGTTCCGCACGCACACGCACAGCACACAGCCACGTCGACAACTGTCCCCTGCCACGGAGAAACATTTGGTGGCACCCCAGAGAAGATGCAGGTGCCCCGGCAGCAGGAGGCATCAAGTCAGGCAGCACCAGGCTGGAGGGGTCCTACAGAGAGCAACGCAGGGAGGAAGGGTCCTCTGGAAGTGGTTGCTGCTCTTGCTGGGTAGACAGGAAGGAGCTGAAGCCATTTTCTGGAGGGGGGAGGTGTCCTGAGCCCAGCCCGGCAGTTTGGACTTGGAGGGAAAGAGGGACCATACCCAACTTGGGGAATTTGAGCAGGATTTAATAAAGGGACTGTTTACCCATGGGGGCAGGAGTTGGGGAAACTTTAAGGGAGAGTGAGGTATCCCTGGGCTGGTGCCCCTAGGGGCATTGCCAGCCTTAGGCTGTTAGCAGGGGAGAGTGGTCCCCAGAACCCAGAGGGAGAATGACGTGGAGACAGGTGCCTGACAGAACTGTGGCTGTAGGTGAAGGGAGGGAGCCGGGAGTATAAAACCCTAGCCCCCCCTCCCCAATCCTTGGATCTCCTGCAGGTGCCTCTCATTGAGATTAAACCCATTAAACTGAAGTGTAAAGAAGCCCATGATACATCCAGGCTCGTCTACCTCCTGCACTTGAAGAGGAGCCGAAGGTGAACGCGAAAGCCGAGAGCAGGCATTCAGCACAGTCCGCAGCCTCGGGCCCATCAGACCCCAGGCGCTCTTGCTGTCGGGCTCCCCTGCAGAACCTGAAGCAGGAAGAGAGCAGCTGACCCTGCTCAGGAAAGGGGGAGGGGGAAGGAGAGCAGGGTCTGCTTTCCGAAGGTCCGAGCTATGGTGCCAGCAGCGTCACTCACCAGCAGTGGCCCTGGGTCAATCTTGTGACCCTGATTGTCTCACGCTTGAGAAAAGGTGTTGGTGCCGGGACTCTGCTCTCATCTGAAGGCTCAGCTGGAGAAGCTTCTGCTTCCAAAATCATAGGCTTGTTGGCAATGTTCTTCTCTTGCAGCTGAAGGACCAAGCGTCTCAGTTTCTTGTCATCTGTTGGCTGGAGGCCACCCTTGGTGTGTGCCATGTGTCCCCTCTCCTTGGTCAGCTCACAGGGCCAGTGAAAACGAGAGTGTCCCAGCAAGGCAGATGTTGCGGTCTATGCGATGTCATCATGTGTAGGTGATCTCACACATGCCTCCACTTTGCCACATTCGATTGGTAAGAGCAAGTCACAGGTCTGCCCACGCGGTGAGGGGGGGGATGGGATGTTCAGTAGGGCTGGGGGCGGGGGGACAGCAGCAGGAGGGGCTCCTAGGCCCCTTTGGAGTCTGTCCACTTCGTATGCCGGGTTGTGACAAGTTTTGTCATTAAAAAAATTTGAATAAGTAAATACCCAATATAAGTTTTTTTGTGTGGGCATAAATGTTCTCTCTTTTTTCTTAAAACAAGAGGCAAACAAGGATTTCAGTTTCTTGAGGGGCCTGTCGATTTACAGTATATTATTTCCTTAAGTTGTGGCATCAGAATCCAATTATATTTCTATAAGAGAAGGAGCCAAGGAAAAATCCCCAAAGTATATTTGAGACACCCTGGGGGATTCCACAGGCCTCAGTAAGAGAAACAGTCACTTCAGAAACTGAAATTTTATTCTGGGGATATGGCTTTTGATGGGAAATTATCATGGCAAAAGACAGGTTTTTACATTACAAAAATAATTTTTTAGACCTTCAGCCAATGACAACAGAAAAAAATTAAAAATTCTCAAGTAACTTATAAAACTCCCTGGAATGTTTGTGAACCCTTGGCCCTGGACACAATGATGAGAAATATTATTTCAAACCATTAATCTCATTGTACACAATTCTAATGATGTCAGATTTATGGAGATCATAGCGTTTCTGTTTTAAGGTATGTGCAAAGTATCATGAACAAGTTGAATTTTGGCTTCCAACATCTTCCAGATTGAATGTAATATATAAGAAATACTACAATTGTTACCCCGAGAAGACCATGGGAAAGAATTAGGATAGTAACTAGATATTTTGCTCATTGTTTTAAAACTGAATTTAAAGCATCTGTCTATATGGTTTTTTGTAACTAGAGACCAGTGTGATTAATTAACCCTCCAAGTTTTTCAACTTCATCTGAACTTTTTAATAAAACATAGTCATTATTTGCTCAGCTATTTGTTTCCTGCATCGGCATGATGCATGAGTTAAACATATTAATTATAATAAATAAAAGATAAGAGAAGCAGCAGGTACTGTCTTCTATGCTCCACAAATAACTTAATTCTTTACATCATTCCAGGTTTTTTTGGGGTCCTGCTGAGCCAGGCTGTGGGCTCTGCACAGGAAACCGTCCTACGGGTCATCCCTGGACATTCCGCCACAAGGATGGTAATTTGTCCCAGAAAATTTGGAAGTGTCCCTTCCAGCCCTTCTTCTCTGTGAGAAGTTGGAATGAAGCCAAATTCTCAGGCAACTTTGAGGTCTAGGGAGAGGGACATATTTGCCCAGAGTTTGCGTGTCCAGAAGACACACAGCATCCCACCTGTCCAGCCCCCTGGGAGGAGGGGGCAGTAGAGTCACGTTGGGTCCCCTGGGCCTAGGACACTACCTCTGTGCCCTCAGGGGCTTCTGGTGGGAAGCTTTAGATTCCTTCCTCTCGTGCTAACAATCCCATAGTCACGGATTTCAGAATGTCTGAGCCGTTTCCTTCAGAAAACTTTGCATTTAGACGTGAAAGAAACAATCCGAACAAAACGAAGGTAGATGTTTAACCAAAAAGCATCTTAATTATTTGTTTACATTTAGCTGCTGTTAGGGAGCCCCATCTGGAGAGCCTGCTGGTGGGACAGCCTATGCAAGGTGCCTGTGAAGACCCTGTGGAGAAACGGGGAAAGTCTCTGGACAAGTTGATGGCACTGTAGAGGTCAAGGTTGTCCCGCAGAGATTGTGTGCGTGCTAGGGATGCTTTTCCAAGAGACTGCGCTGAGCCACCAGACCCAGTCTGTGTGCTGCACAAATTCCGGGGTGTCCCTGGCGTAGACCCTCCTGTGCATGGCGCCCTCTGGAGGTGAGCAGTTTCATGCCCTGTAGGGTCCGATGTAGGAAAGTTGACGCAGAAATGGAACCCCATCCAGGGCTTGGGCTCTGGCCACGGCCAAGTGGATCGTGGAGAGGAAGGTAGGAAAGGAAGGCAGGTGGAGTGCCCTACTGTCAGAGCTGGGGGTCGGATCTAGTCTGTGTACAGGTGAGCGGGGTTCTGTTGCCGTCATCTCCTCAGACACGGGTGCTGTGCCGTCCTGGTTCCCTTCAGGACCGAGGCTCCCATTCTCCAGCTTCCAGAAATGTTGGCTCATACCGAAGGCCCACAACTGAGTCCTTTTCTGCAAACTGCCCTTGGAAGTTGCTCCTTGGGTCATCCACCCCTGACGGCTGCTCGCTGCAGGGGTATAACGGCCTGCTCTCCCAGCCTGGGTCCTGCCATCTCAGGAGGGCCATTCCCACCCGAGGTACCCGTGAGATCTTCTGCAGCCCCTTGCTCTGCAGCCAAGTCCGGGCTCACCTCCTCCCTCTGGGCCTCACAGGGGTTGCTTCCTGGGGCTCTCCCCTGCAGTCACACCGCAGCCTCCAGAGCTCAGAGTCCTGGAGCCAAACCCAACACAGTGGCTTCCAGCACCCTGACCCAAATGCAAGCTATTCCTCCATCTCAGAGCTCTGCAAGCAAATCTCCCCTGCCCTCGGGGTCGAGTTTCTTCCCAGCCCCTCCCTCTCTTCCGCTGTTGTCCGTACTGCTGCCAGGGGTGCCTACTGGCTTTGTGGACTGTCCAGTCACTGTATCTTTCACTTCTAGAAGCTCTCTTTGGCCCTTTTCCAAACCCGCCATGTCCCTTTTTCCTGTTTTCCATTCTCTGCTAATTTCAAGATGGTGGTTTATTTCCTCAACCAAGGGAGGCACAGTCGAGTTACTGTGCCCGGCTCATAGTCCAACATTGACGTTTGTAACGGTTGGGCTGTTGGTTCTCTCTGCTCCTTCTTGCTCATCATACCTAACTCCTCATGTGGCCCTGCGAACATTTATTCTAAAATTCTGTATGACTGTGCCCTCCCAGGAGAGGCTCTGTGATGGTTTTCCCAGGTGCCAGTTGGGGCTCAACTCAACCCACATCATCTTCTGAGCTTCCCCGACGGACCCGGGCTCCTGAGCCAGTACACAGCTGCCCCGGAGTCACCGCCTCTGAGGGACAGGACACTTTTCCCGTTCTTTTTCTTCTCCTTCTATGGCCACTTCCAAGGGCCTCTCTTCCATGGTTCCCCCAGGATGGAGGAGGCAAGGGGTATCTTGGTATTTGCCTCACCATCCTCAAAAGCGGTCCACGCCCAAGAGTGTGGACTCCTCAGAGGTCCTCAGTGTTGTCTCAGATTCCTCCCTCTTTGGGTAATTCCAGAATATTGCTTGGGGCTCCCTATGACCATTTCAATTCTCTGTTTTTAAGGGGATGTCTATTTTGTGGAGCATATTTCATTGTTTTCAATCAGAGTTAATCCCAATAATTTAGCCGCCATTACTGGTAACAGAATCTTACCTCTGGAGCTTCTCTGTTGACTGGTATGCTTTAATTCTGGAAGAGGCTGCATTTTAAAGTTTTAACATTTAAATTAAATTTTTGTATTTAAATTTAAACATTTTAGATTAACTTGAAAATTAAATTTAATTTTAAAACATATATTTAAAGCATATTTTTAAAAAATATCAAGCATAAAACATGGTCTTTGGAATTCCAGCTGTGTAGTAGGAAGACATTGCTTAATCTTAGACTCTCCCACCCTCCTGGGATTCTAAACACCTCAAAAGTATAAAGACATTTAATGTCACAGAGGAGAAAACTGAGGCTGACCTGAGTTGCTCTCTGTAAGTTACCTCTTTTCCTTTTTGCTTTTGTTTTTGTTGGCTGCATGGGTTCTTGCCATATCGTTTTATTAATCCTTAAATCTCCGGACTTTTATCAATGTATACATACCTATGGGTTCCTTTTTTTTTTTTTTTCCTTAGTGAAAATCCAGTATTTTGCTGGCAAGGATCCCTTTTAGACTTCAAGTCCAAGCTTTTCCCCCCATCTTGAGGAAGCTACATTCTGCTCCATTTATTCTGGGCCTTTCTTCATGAAAAACAATCGTCTGCATATCCAATCTCCATTCTCTGCCATTTTTAGCTGTCACATTCTCTCTTAATATTTTAATTGTTTGGCTCTTCTGTCTGCATTCTCCCCCTTTGGAAGGTCATAAATCCTTTACTGGCTGATGTGATGTTTTTTTCAGGGTCAGCTCCCTCACTTAGAGCCTCTGGTCCTGTTTTATTCGGTGTCGACATCTTTTCTTTCCTTTAATTTGTTCTTGATTGACTCCCCTTTAATTACGCACCGCCTTTCTTCCTGCTGGTTATGCATTCATCCTTCATCTCTTGCTTCTGAGAGTTCTTCTCCTACTTTTAAAGACATTTTTGAAAGCTCCAATAGATACTACCCAACTTCCTGGTTTATTTTTATAAGGTTTCAACATGTTTTTTAAAAGTGATCTTTTTCATATTGGATGGGGAGTTCGTGTTCTTTAATGTCGCAGTAGCTTCGGTTTTGATTTTCTCTTCCCTTATTATTGAAAGCAGGTCTCTCCAGGTCTGGTCATAAGAGATGGGGTGGGCTCCACTCTCCAGTGCTACTGAAATGAGTATTAGTGGGCACAAGTGTGTGCAATGTCACCAGCAGCCTCGGGTGAGGGGTGGAGAGGGGGCCCTGGACAGTCTGACAGGTGTTTTCCTTCCTGGCAGATGGTCTCACTCTACTCATCCATTCAATGATCCCCTCATCTAGTTTTGATCCCTCCCGAGAAGGAGGGAGAGCAGAAGTCAAAGACAATGCCTAGAAGGGACAGAGTGGCAAATGGTGGTCCGGTGGTCAGTGTCATGAGGAAGGACCCTCAGAGGAAATAGCAGTCCTTCAGCCAGCACGTCTAGGCCGATTCTGCATGGGACCATAAAACTAAAGGCAGTTCATATTTGACCTTTCTAAATATTTGACAGTTCTAAAGACAGATTTCCTCATGCCCTTGGTTCTGATTGCTGGCATGATTTTCAGATGCAAGATTTTAACAACGCCAACTGAAGTAATGTTTTTCTTTCCCCTTCCTTGCTCAAACTTTCGGCAGTGCTTTATGTTGGGAAAAGGAGTATCTAGTTTTCATTTGGATGCCTCATTCTTGTTAGTTCTATGGGTTTGTCCTGGCCCTCATAGATGTTGGTATGTATACTGCAGAAATTATAAATTTTCTTTTCAGAAATTATAAATTTTGAATGAACATTCCTTTTAACCCAGAGACTTCAACTTTCAATAGGTAAGTATTCATATGCTCCAATAGGAAAGCTTTTTATTTGCTAAACATTTGGAAAAATGTTGTCTTGGGGTCTCTCTGTGGAACTACCCTGTTTTTCAACTACCGCCTGGCCTCTCTCGGGTGACTTCCGGGTGCGCCTCTGTAATGCTTATATGGATAAATGGGGCGGGATGTCTCAAGCAGTGGCCTCGGTGGTCTCTATAATTATGCTGTAGTGCTAAGAGGGGCTCCTGACTGAGAAGGGGAGCAATGGCTGAGGCATATGGTTCACGGGCACCCGGAAGAGGCCTCAGCCCATGTGGTCGGTCGGTTTTGCTCTAGTCCGCTGGGCCGGCACCCTCTTCCCTGGCTGGCTGCTTCCAGGAGGTGCGTGCCATAGCCTGGCACCTGATGTGTGTGGATTGGGAATGCCTGGCCTCCTTGGTTTTTTTCCCCCAAATAGCTCTTTGGGGAGAGAGAAGAGAGAGGATTCATCCAGACTCCGATATCCTCCTCCACCCCTTGGCCTTGAGGGGGCCTCCTGTGCCTGTCATGCTCTCAGCTCTCATCTCTGAAAATGAGGTAAGAGGTAGGGTACTTTCCAAAACTGGCTGTGACTCATGCTCCCCCCGTGTTTTGGCCCAGAAGGTAGTCACGTGCAGTGTTAAACTTATATCACTACTTCCTTATGAGAAAGGACTGCAACAAATTCTGGCATGCTCTGGATTCAGGCGAGGCCGGCTGGAGGGCTGGCCTGGTGACAAAGCTGGCTCAAGCCTGAGCTGAGATCCCCACGTGGGGTCACTGCTCAAGGAGGCAACTCTATTCTGCATCTAACGGCTGCTCTGTAAGGAGACTTGAGCAGTAAAGCAAGCACACGAGAGACGGAAATTAAAAATATGAGAAACAGAAAAGGCTGTTGGGGAGAAAAACCAATGGCAGTCCAACCAGGGTTACACACAGCTTACCTGTTCCCCAGATGAGGGACTTTCTCAGTTTTAGGGAAATTTGTATGCGACCAACTCACATCAGAAGCTTTAAAAAGCCATTAATTTTGGCATTATTTTTCTGTTTCAAAACCAAAGTGAGGATTATAAACAGTTTAAAGAGCTTTAAAATGCTAGCACCATCCATCAGAGACCCCAGTGAATACCCAGAAGAATGTGAAAATGGACAAGGTTCCGTTTCATTCCTGAAAGCTCCCTGAACCTTCTACTTTCTTCCTGCCTTGATGTTTGGTGCCTATGAAAGGCGACGGTCTCCTGAGGGTTCTCTAAGGGGGTTCACTGGAAGTAAAGCAGGTTGGGTGAAGGAACTGACTCGAGTTCTTTCTGTGTTTGTGATGGTAGGAAACCGACTTCTAGATTATCTCACAAACACATAGAAAACATAAAAAGCGGCAAAATTATGCAGAAGCACATAAATTATGTAGATGATGGAAAGCCTATGCAAAACATGATATGTGCACATAATAGCATATTTCCCCAGGGGCTAATTGCATCCTTTGGGTACCTTTTGAAGCATCTGAATATTCAGAAGAAAGCAAATTTATTATAATTTGAAAAATACCACAATAAATAAGGCTGAGAGAATAATGCATATTGTATTGGAAACTGGGAACGCACAATCTGGCCATTTCCTCCAGTTTGACCAAAGCCCAAAGCGACCAACTCATTCACGCGTGCTAGTGTTCCATATTCTCCGAAATTGTTTTCTCCCAGCCATACTAGTTGTGCAAAACCCACTCACTCGTTCAACAAACATTTATTTGTTGTCATGACAGCATTCATTCATTTTTTCTTTTTGCCATCCAAAAAGTGTTTCCTGAAACCTATAATGCATTTTCCCTTCATGGAATTTGTGACATAATATGGGAGTCGGACCGCGGAAAGTAGTGAAGACCACCCCGACGAGAACAGAGGGGTTTGCGCAGAGCTTGCCGTCTCAAGGGGCTCAGCCCCCATCACTGCCTTTGGCGGAGAGTCGAAGGCGGGCAGAGGAGCAGGGAACGTTAGAGTACAAGGAGGGGCGGCTTCGGGTGGGTCTGCAGGAGGCCGGAGGCCGGGGAAGCTGGAGGCCGCTCACTGGACGCAGCGCATCCTATGTGATTCACTCGGGGGCAGGTCCGGCTTCTCTGCTGGGTCCTGAGCTGGAAGCTGCGGCAAAGGTGAAGGAAACTGGCAGCTATGGCCACATCCGGACAGCTGTGGACAATGGCAGCGGACCCTGCGGTTTGGCTTCCGAGGTCGGACGCTGAAGAGCTTGTGGGTCATCGTTCTGTTTTTGGGAATGGTCTGGCCATTGTCTATTTATGTGTCTAGACTCCCAAGACTAATCACCCCATAACTGCCCCACAGAAGTTCAGGGGCCGTGAGGACACAGGAGGGCGCCCCCCACCCCCACCACAGAGGACAGAGCAAACACGAGCTCGCCAAAGTCCAGTGGTGACAAGGGGGTAGATGAGTCAGCTCCATGCTATAACAAATACCACAGACTGCCCCCAGAAATGCACTGTCTCACGGTCCGGAGGCCAGAAGTCCCAGACCAAGATGTCGCCTGGGTTGGTTCCTTCTGGAACTGTGAGGAGAATCCGTTCCAGCAACCCCACTCCTGGCTTCGGGTGGCCCCAGACATTCCTCGGCAGTCCTCTCCCTGTGTTTTTATATAATCTTCCTTTTATGTGCGGCTATCTCTGTCCAAATGTCCCCTTTTTATAAGGATGCCAGTCACATCGGATTAAAGTAATTTGTGCATGGTAGTGTTTCATAGTTCCCAAAACCCTGATGACCCCTTCTCACTAGTTCGGCTGCAGAGACCCGATTCCCAGATAAGGTCACATTCGCAGGTACTGGAGGATGGCACTTCAGCATCTTTTGGGGGAAAGAAATTCAACCCCTAACACACTTGACGAAGTTGTGTCTAGTCAGAGCCTGGCAGTTTTTAAAATGTCAGCTCCAGTGCCTAATTACTATATATTATACATGTATATATATAATGTATATATTTATGTATATATTTTTGTATGTATTATGTATATATTGTGTGTATATATATATATATTTATAATGTATTATGAAATACATTTTGTGGGCCCCTGGGTGTCTCCGGTAAGTGTCTGACTCTTGATTTTGGCTCAGGTCATGGTCTCAGGGTCCTGAGATCAAGCCCAGTATCAGGCTCCACGCTGGGTGTGGAGCCTGCTTAAGATTCTCTCTCACCCTCTGCCCCTCTGCCCACCCTCTCCCTACAAAATAAAATAAAAAAATTTTTGTATCTACAAAAGGTATTCAGTTCTAAACCAGCAGATTTCATCAGAACTGTTTGAAACTTTATACCAATAAAAGCTAGGTGGAGATTATCCCTTTTGCCATTTAGAATAATTTGTGCATAACTGGGTGAAATGGTCAAGTCATAATGGTGAATCTCTGAGGACAGTTGAGGTAGGGGGCTGCAGACACACTGGTTCTGGGGGGCTTCACGATGTGTATGAAAAGCAGCCCACACAGAATGGATGCTCTCAGCACTGTTCCCATTGCAGGAAATTGGTTTTTGTGCCTGAGTAAGACAGGACCCTGGATTTAAAACCATCCCATGAATTCCATCCAAGAAATGGGGAAACCTGCCTTGCCAGTTGGATTTTAGAGGAGATTAAAAAAAAAACAAAAAACAGACACCGGAGGATGGAGCTGCCTTGTATCAGAGTTTTCCATTGGGGATCCTGGCTTCATATCCCAGGCCAGTTAAAACTGTCCTCAACCACCTCCTTGGTATTAGAGTACGTGCATACAAATGCATATAAGGATGCATGAACTCACACGTGCTCACACACACACACACACACACACACACACACAAACGGAATATCTGTGCTGTTTACGTGAAGCAGTAAAGATTTCTAGGCAAGCCACCATGTACCCCTGTTCCAGGGTCACGAGCTGCTGTTGACAGTGTTTGGTCAGCACAGGTGACTGACGTCTCCTTATCCCACCTTGGGGTCTTGTTAGGGTCAGTGGGGGCAGGGCTGTGTTCCTAATGCTTTTCATTGGGCATAGAGACAATCTCTTCTGTGACCTCTGATGGCCTCACCAGTGGGCGGCAGCTTTCTGTGGCCAAGGCTGCTTGCAGACGGGGCAGTTGGTTTTGGCTGTGCTCATAAACGGACCCTCACCTCTTAGAGACGGTTTTCTTCTCTGCAACGAGCCATCAGCTAACAAAGTTTGGTTCTCCTCCGAAAATGTCTGCTAGCTGAAGCCAACGAGTTCCCTTCTGACGTCTGAGGTTAATGCCCTTGGTCCCTGGCTGGCACCGGCCCCTTCACTATGGAGTGGGAACCGCTGTGCATGGTGCTGGGGCTACGGGATGCGGGCGCCTGCATCTCGCTCCTCTCTGATGGGAACCAGGGCACACAGCCTCGGCCCAGAATTATTGATGACACACTTTAAAAAAAAATAGGCTGAAGGCATCTCTTGCTTCCCTCTGAGGAGCTCAGATGTCCCCAAAGTAAAAAGCTTGACTACTTCTTCCTTCCCAGTTGTGATGAAAATAGGGATTAGTGGGATGTTAGAGGCGAAACCTCATCTATGAAGTTATAAATGAATAATTCTAATTTCTTTCTGAGTTGTGAGAAATCAGTTTGTTTTACATAGAAATGCAATACGTTCTTGATCTCTATGTATGCGATTAGAATTTCTCCCTCTGCTTGGTATTTGTTTCATTACGGAATGACATTTTGCGCTTATATTTTCAGATGCACTTCACCTCCTGCATTTCAATGTCTGTTTCCCCCAAATCTCCGCTTCTGTAGAACACAGGATGCCTATCTTTTTTTCATATTAGCTTTAGGATGTGGAAAAGTAGGTGGAGATGCTTTCTTTAAGATTCTGACTCTCATTGGAGTGGACACCCAACCTTCTCATGAATGTATTTGGAGGAATGTGCCAATTTTTAAGATAAATGATGATTGCTTAGCGCTGCTAAGAAAAATGGAATTGCCACGCCGGCCTCAGCACCACTACGTAGATGAAGTGCGTAGAGCGGCAAGGCGCTGATGTCGAAAATACCCGCTCCATGAAGGGCGATCAAGGTTACGAGTTCAAAACAAATGCGATTTCAGAAGGGAGCGAGGTCCTTGCTTGGGAGAGGCACTGGACTTCCCTGGGACTGGAGGACAGGGCTCCAAGAGGACAAAGTGAGCAGCTGGTCAGGGCGGGCTCTGCCAGGCTTCCGGGGCATCAGGACCTGGGCTGTGAAGTGGGGGCACCCCCAGGCCGACTCTGGGCATTGGGGACACAGCAACCAACAAACTCCAGCTCTGATCAAAGTATCCGTCATTTCATGGGCAGGAAGTTTGGGAGCAAAATGATCCTCATTGCGGCATACGTGTGTTTTTCTTTTTTTAAGCGCACGAGGGCGTTGGGGGTTGCTGGAGCCCCATCTTGTTTTTATGCCTGGGGCCTGCAAGAATAATGTCTGTGGGTGGTACGCGTGGGAAGTGAGGACACAGAGGTCTCTGGAGACACTGAAAAGCCTGGCTATGCTGGCGCTGGGGGCAGGGGGAGGTGGTCCGAGGGGCCCCGTTAGGTGGATGAATTTTGCATAGAAAGCATCATAATCCCCCTCTCCATTGTTCAGAGGTAGGTTATCCAATTTGTGGCTTCCCCAAATCTATTCCTTCTCCCATTGCGCTCTTTGGCCACTGCCCTGTTCATTAGCACCTCTGCTCGCGGGACGGGGAATTGGGGGAAGGCAGCTGATTCATATTTCAGCAGCCTGCTTGGCTCAGGGGGCAAAAGCACTGTGCTAATGAAGCCGAGGTCAAAGGTAGGAGCCCCAGGTGGGCCAGTTAGCCGGGCCACTGTGGCTGGTCTCAGAATAGAGCCCCAGCCCGGCCTACCGGTCTGCCTGTGCGTTGCTGCTGGTTGAGAATGGTGGGGAGGCATCGGCATAAATGTTCAGGCCATTGGAAAAATAACCCCGTCCTGGGGGCGGGTGCTTCAGTGGGGCAGGTTGGGGTGGTTGGGTGTGATTTGTAGAAATCATGTATTTTCAATCACCGCAGATGATGTGGGCTCTGTGGTCAGTAGACTTCCTAAAGAGTTTCAATATTTAATAAGCTGTGTGCTGTGCGTAGCAACCAGGACAGCCTGATTGCTTCCTCTCTCTGCCATTAACTTGTTCCAAAATGACCCTGCCCTTTGCACTGGGATGGATGCGATTGCATTCAGGGAGATAGAGTCCACGTTTTTATATCTATGCATCTTTTTATTAAGAAGAATGTATTTATTAAGCAGTTCCTATACAGCAGGCGTTCTACACGAATTAAGTCCTCACAATGGAGAATTAGTGAATTCCGCAGAGAGGCTACGTCGGCCACCTTTCTAGCATTTTAAATAGGGTGAGTCTTGTCAGAAAAATATAGGTTCCATTGATAATCATGGGGTTGCAATGAACCCATGGAAGACCCAATATTTCTGAGTTTGGGCAATAGAGAAATGCTTGGCAGTTTGAGGCCAGGTTTACACAAGTTGCATCAAAGCCCAGTGGCCAAGTCTCCGATGGCCAGGTGGTGTTTGCACACATGGAAAGACTTGGCAGGAAAACAGCATGAGACAGGTTGAATGCAGTCAAGTACCTGGGTGTTTAAAAAATGACCAGTATCTCTTTCGCCCCAACATATCTTATGTGGAGAGACACGTAGGAGGTGAGCTGTTCCCTGAAAATGTCTTTTTTCCCCCCAATTAGATGATACTACGATTATGTGTTGTTTGTTCCAACTGCAAATAAAGCAGCTGTGTTTCTTCATCCACGGCCACGAACACGAGTGGTCTAGAATCGGTAGGGATCACAGGTGTTCACAGGACAGCCAACGATCAGGTTGGCCCCGCTCAATGACATGCAAGGGTCTTAACACTCTGTTCTTTAAGATCCTAGAAAGGATGCTTTGAACATTTCATATCCAGGCAGTGAACCCCAGCTGAGCCGAGAGACATAGCGTCATCGGGCAGTTTTACTAAACCATGGCTCAGGGTTGGGCAGTATGGGGGGGGAATGAGGCCCGCTGTTTGGACCTGTTGGATGAGATAGGGAAGGAAGAGCCGGGGGGTCGGCAGACAATGGGCCACACTCTCTGAGACTGAGGATGAGCTGTCCGAGGACGTGAAGTGTATGGACCATAAGCACAGTAGAAATGTTGAGTGCAATTAGTCACAGTCTGGGGCCCGGGCTGTGCAGGAGCCCGCACTTCTGCATGCCCCCGGAAACTTCTTCCCCACACAGCTTCTAGGGTTTGCTGGTTGGCAGCTCCCTCCACCCCCTGAACCGTATAAACAGCCAATTTGTGCCTGTGCCGAGGACGGCTCTGGTCTGGCTGAATGGCCTCAAGCCTTGAACAGGTGGGGCTGGTCACCTCTAAGCTGACCGGGGAGAGGTGGTCAGTAGCCCAGTCTTTAGCAAGCACACCTCTTCGTGCAAAGACCCGGCTGCTCCACAAACCAAATGATGCTCCATTTTCCTTCCAGAAAACCCAGGAAGTACCTGGGGACCATGCAATGAACACACACACACACACACACACACACACACACACACACACAATCGGCTCTACTCCTTCCCCCTCTGTGAATTTTGGATCACAGATCAAGCCTGCAGCAATCCGAGGGTCGGATGAGGGACAGGGACATGTCTTTCTTCGGGAATGTGTATAGTTCAAAGGCTCACAAAGGAACACGTCACACAGACCATGTCGAGAAAGGGAAAGGGGACGGGTCATTTTTTCCTTCTGAAGGGGGAAAATGCAACCAAACCTCCAACAGGATTTTCATTTTTCTTTCATAGACATTTTGTTTTTTCATTAATTTTTTCCTCCAGGGAGGCAGCAAGAGTGGGCAAAGGGAGATGTGTGGGGAAATAGCCTTGCTGAGATTAAACAAATCTCTGTCGCCGTGTGTCCATCTGCCCGTCCATCTGTGAATAACCTGTAATTATTAATAATATGAGTGATGTCATGAACATTCTGGCAGGAATGCGGAGCCCCAGAGACCACTCTGGAACCAGTGAGCGCAGGACAAAGCCGGGGAATGATCAGCAGTGTTTGCGCTGGAGCCGTGGATAAATCTGGCGAGCTGGCTCGCGCCCTGTCGGCAGTAGGACGGGAGCATATTGGATTTTCTCATAAACTTCCAATGAGATCAGATTGGCGACATCTCAAAGGAACACCTCTTATATAAAAAAAAGGTTGAGTACATAATCCAGCAAAAAATGTCATTAAAAGGACACATGGTGCTGAGTGGGGCAACCTTAAATTTACTGAAAACAGAGTGTTTTAAGGCAGCACGTGAGAGAGGCACCCAAGAAGACGACAAAGGCTGGGGAGGGGATATTAGAGACCCCCCCACCCCGGGGTCCCGTTTCTGTTTCCCATTAATATGCTCATGAAATCATCCAGGGGGTAGAAAGAGAAAGAAAGAAAAACAGTTCTCAATTAGAGCATCCCCTAAAGAAGCTAGAATTCCAGAATATTCCAGAAAGACTTTGTAGGATGTTCCACACCACTGGCTGAGCAGAAACTTGGCCCCAGTACAGACCAACACTCCAGGCTGTGGCTTGGGAAGTCTCTAACCGGGGCAGCTGTACCCTCCGTGGGGGCAGACGGCCAGCCACCAGCTGGGTGGGAGCCTTTCGTCATGGGTAAGGCCCAAGGTACCAGACCCCAGTGTGGCTTCCACATGGGGCTCTAGCCCTTTAAACCAGGCCGTGCAATGCAGGGAGGGTTGTTGGCGTTTTTCCCTGATGGCATCCTGGCTCCTAGAATACGAACACTACAGTAGGTGCTCCAGAAAAACTTACTAAATGAGTTACTCCAAGAGTAATCTCTCACGTTTGCCCCTGGTCCAAGTGTCCAGCCCAATTCTGGAGGCTGCTGGCCAGAGGCTGGATGGTTGGTGTGCTGGGATTAGGGGAAAGAAAGGCACCACTTCCAGGTGATATGAACATTACACAGGGTCCTTTTGTCAGGCTACAGAATTTCCCGAAAATATTCCTTCAACAATGTCGTCACCTTAGTGCACTACAAAGGCTGTCCTTGGCAGTTCACCATGTTGTTAACTGAGCAACGGGAGACTTCACAGCTGCCTCCCAGACGACCCACTCTCTTACGTATTGGAAAGAACAGCTGATCCCATTGCAAAAGTTCCCTTGTTTCAAAGAAAGAGGAGGAAAAAAAAAAACACAGAAAAAGTACAGAGGATAATCTCACTCTGGAATTGATCTCCCATGAGAAACTTAAGAAGATTTTGGCAATGGACTCTTTGATCCCCTCTCAGGAAGATGGACGAGGATGTCCTAGCTCTGACACAAAAACAGAACACGCTGAATTCTGCCAGTGAAGTCAGACCATTCTTGGGAACGCAGGAGTTAGGATGGATGTTGTAAAACAGCGGACACTCCAAAAATAGACTCCTAATGGAGATGACAATGAGAACGTCACAAAAACAACACTAGAAACGAGAACGGCCAGCTTTCAGGAGCCAGTGCCTGTTTGCCAAGTTCTCTCATGTAATGTTTGCAGCAACCCCACAAGGAAAATGTCATAATTGCCGTGACTTTATAGATGAGAAAACTGGTATTTAGAGAGATTAAGTAAATTGCCAGTGTCACCAAGCGAGGGCGTGGCAGGGCTGGGATGGAAACCGGGTCGTTCCAGAAGCTGGGGGCACTGTCTCCAGAATGTCGGGCGAATTCACAGAGACAACCCTGTGAGGGAAAAAAGAGACACGGGGAGTGGAGCTCTCGGGTCCTCGGAGAGCTGAAAGAAAAGAAGTCCTCTTCAGGAGGACAGGTTAGGGTTTAGAAAAATAAATTCAGAAAAACAGAATAAATACTGGGTAACTGCTAAGAAAAGAAAAGAAAACCAGTATTGGAATGTGGAAGACTAATGATCCAGGCAGGTTGACTAGAAGCACCATCAGGGCTCCGGGGCCCGATTCCGTGTCCGGCCGTCTCAGCCCTCCGGCTCCACGCAGGACGCTGCCTTCTGGGGCAGAGCTGCTCCCAGAATCCTGGCGCTCCCCTCCCCTCTGACCCCCATGCCCTCCTCCTCCAGACAGCGTTCTTTCCTGCAGGTGCGTCTGCCTGTCCTTCCAGTCCTCGGCAGTCCCGGAATGAGTCACCTGGTGGCCCCAGGCAGTCTGCACCCTCCACTTCCCAGCCAAGGTCGTGCTCAGGAGTGGGTGTGGGCTCCCACTATGGCCCATTGTGCCTGGGTGCCAGGCCCCAGCTCTTAGCCTAACCACCAAGCCCACCCCCAGGGCAGGGTGGGGCCCCACCTGTCACAGGGGTGGTGATGGACGAGGGGAGCCTGGGAACAGCTGCCCACTCCTGACCTGTCACTACTGGAAGGAACATGTTTCTCCGGTTTTTCACGTCAGCTGGGTTTGGCTGCTGGTCTGCAGAGAAAACGTCCTTGCTGACTCCGTTCTCGCTCTGCAGTCATTGGTTTGTCCTGTGGCACATCTCCCGTGTCTGAAATGCAAATTTGATCATCATCCCACCCCACGTCTAATGTGATCCAACCTCCTAGCCAGACCTAGGGCCCCCCATGCTCCAGGATCCCGGCTACACCACGCCTTGTTTGCTTAGGTTTCAAACCTCTGAGCTTTTGCAAACATTCGTCTTCTTGGAACGCCCGCTCTAGGCTCACCGTACTCTCTCACGTGTGCCAGGTGACCCCCACTTACATGGCCAAAAATCAAAAGCTCTTCCTGCTGAGTCTCCCTGCAATCTTGTTCCCGTTCGTTGGGTCCCCACCCGGTTCCCTCCCTGCAGCCCCCGCGTGCCTGGCCCTTCCTCTGCCACGGTGCTTGGGGGTCAAGCTCCACGATGTCCCCTTGTTGGACCCCTGCTGGGCCCCGAGCTTCTTGAAAGAGGGGCCATGTTTGTTTCCCTTGATATCAGTAACAAGGCACATGTTGGATTATACTCAGTTATGGTAACACTCTTAAATTGCCAGGAAAAAAAAAAAAGATACTTCTCCAAGCTTTTCGAAAGAAAAATGGAACTCCCTTTAAAGGAAGTAAAAATCAAGCTTCAAGCTTCCCAACTGCAATGAAGCAGGAGGAGAGTGGAATAAAGGTTTGATAATTCTTAAAGAAGGGGGGAAGCTGGGGCACCTGGGTGGCTCAGTTGGTTAAGCGACTGCCTTTTGGTTCAGGTCATGATCTTGGGATCCTGGGATCCAGCCCCATGTTGGGCTCCCTGCTCAGTGAGGAGTCTGCTTCTCCCTCTGTCCCTCCCCGTGCTCATGCTCTCTTTCTCTTAAACAAATAAATCTTAAAAAAAAGAATAAGAATAAGAATAAGAATAAGAAGAAGAAGAAGAAGAAGAAGAAGAAGGATGCAAGCTGGAGTAGTTGGCTAGGGCGGCCATGACAGAATGGTGGCATAACGGTGGAAATTTATTCTGTGGCAGTTCTGGAGGCTGGGAGTCCAAGATCAAGGTGTCCACGGGCTTGGTTTCCCCCAGGGCCTCTCCCCCTGGCTTGCCAAGGCCTTTCCTCTGTGCAAGTGCTTTCCTCTTGTCTGTGTGTCCATACTTTCTCTCCTTATGAGGACACCAGTCAGACCGGATCAGGGCCCACCATGTCCAAACATAGAACCATGTTGAGGTGCCGGGATAAGGGCTTCAACATATGAATTCTGGGGACACGGTTGATCCATAATGTAAACCACACTATCATTCTCAGACAGGAACAACAGAAAGACCCTGGAAGACCTGCCCTTTCCAGAGCTTGCCTTTCCTTCTGAGATTACAGGAAGGCCTTTATGAACCTGAAATAAAGAAATCTTGACTAAAAATATAATTGTGGGAAAACACCTTTGTGGACCAGTGAAACTAACAACCAATTTAAGAGATGATTAAACGTGTCAATGGGGGGACGGACAGTTGTGGACAGAGCAAAATCAGGTAGGAACACGAGGGGCTGGTGGGGTTATCCAGATGTGAAACCTACCGGTAATGTCTGGATCAACGGAAGAGCACTCAGTGACCTCTACTTCCTTCTTTCTCTTCCCTCCCATCCTATGCATCAACCAGTTGTTGGCCCTGCTTTGAAATATCGCCAGGCTCTGACCACACTCGACCACCTGCTGCTACCACCAGACTCCACAGCTCTTGGACTGGTCTCCTTGCCGCCTGGTCTCCACTAAATGGCAAATCACTTACAATTTAAATTACTGCCCTGCTCAAAATCTTCTCAAAACTTCCCTCTTCTATGCCAGCCCTTCTCTCCCACCCCCATGGCCCAACCTCACTGGCTTTGCCAACTGCCCTCTCCCTGCTCCAGCCCTACTCACTTCCTTGTTGATCCTTAACAAGCCACACACGCCACAGGGCCTTTGCCCTGGCCGCTCCTTCTGCCTGACTCTCTCCATGCTAGCTATCTGCATGGCTTACTCGCTTCTTTCGTTCCAGTCTTGGTTCAAACGTGGGCTTAACCCACCAGCTTCCCCAGCTATAGCAGAAAACAGCCCTCTGCTTCTGCTTTGCCTTTCTCCATGGTGCTCCCTGCCGCCTGCCCATCTCCCGTATCGTCTGTCTTCCTCTGCTAGAATTTCAGGGCTCGGACGAGGACTTTTATTGTCCTGCAAGAGCGGGTGCAGGCGAAGAAGGTGGAGAACACCACCCGTCGTCCTCCATCAGAGAAGTCAAAGGACAGTGTTGATGTGATGCTAACAAATCCTGTAGATGTTAAGTGGTTGAAAAATGTGTGTATGATGTCTTAAGATCGCAACAGCGTCAAGAATGGAATGTTACCTTCCAAATACGTTTTAAATGTTAGATCCAGATAGATCGTAGTCAATGCATCAAATCCATCAGTGATGAAGCGTCTCTAAATGATAATAGCAACAGGCAATGTTCATGATTATATCGTGATCATGGAGGTTTAAATTCACCTACCAAAGAAGTCATGTCTCTGGCTGATAAAAAACTAAACTGTACAAGATGTTGCTTAGTCGACATCCGTTGACACAAAGAGGAAGGATTAAAAACTGGAGGAAAAGAGATAAGATATACTTAATTTAAAAGATTAGGTAAAAGGTCAATTGATTTTGATAAAAATATTAAGAATAATGAATACACGATATTAATTAAACTTTTTGTATAGGGTCAAATAATATAGAATCAAGGTGTTTTAAATAAAAATAAAAAGTAGCAATGGAGATGGTTGGATAATTTTTAAAAACTCACAATTATAAGGAGACACATTAATTCGCCAGTAGCAGGAAACACAAATAAAATGAGGGCAGGGGGAAAGTTGTTAGTATAAATAAAAAAAAAGCAAACAAGCACATGCAACACTCTCTTGCAGAAGCAGGAATTACTCATCTCTGTGAAAAATTTTCTGTAACAAGGGAGGATACAAATAAAAATGATAAAATCTTCCAATTAAAAGATTACCCTTTGATCCAAATACAAAAGCAAATGGACACTAAACAAAGCCCCGAAGAAAATCTAGATGAACTTGAAAGAACAGAAGCTTTCAGAGGCTTCATTCCTTAGTAGGCAGGGGAAAAAAAGAAGAAGAAGAGAAATTACAGAAATGAGAGATACACCGAAGAGCTAGTGCTTTGAAAATAAGGGCAAGATCAGTAACGTTTTGCCTCACTGGCGAATCCAAAGTGAGAACAAAGTCCGTGTAAACCAAATTTGAAACGAAAGGAGGGTACATAATAATAATGGCTTTTAGGGGCCTCTCTGCTCAGTTGTCTCTTTCCAGGTTTGCAGCGGTGGTCCCTGCATGGTGGAGCAAGGAACTGGGCAGGGGTGAGAGTTGGGGGGCAAGAGCTCTAGGCTTTGCTTGGCTCAATGTCATGGGATCATTTCTCCACTGGATGCCATCTGGCTCCGGGTCTGGAGGCTTGTGTCCAGACAGGCTCGTTTGGGGTCAGTCCCAGCCCTGGTTCCAGAAGGAGAGGGAGGTATGTGTCCGGAGGAGTTTCTCCTGCTTCATGTGGGGTCTGTTCATATTGCTGAGTTCAGAGAAGGGATTGTTCCATGTGTCCTTGCGTGTCCCCCATCTTCCACCACGAGTGGAAGGCTAACCCTCCAATGTCAGCCTATAATCTTTTTTTGAATTTTATGAAGGGTCAATTCCAGTTTTTCTGCTTTAGAGTCCTGTCTTAGCACGAGCATCATAACAAAATTCCACAGGCTGGGGGCTTCCACAGCAGACATGTATTTCTCCCAGTTCTGGCTACAAGTCCGAGAGCAGGTGCCGGCACAGTTTGTGTCTGGTGCGAGACCTCCTTCCGGCCTGTGGACAGCCACTCTCCCAGGAAGTCCTCGTGATCCCATCGTGACCTCATCCAAACCCAGCTCCTTCCCAGTGACCCCACCTCCAAATGCCATTGCACTGGGGGTCAGGGCTTTAACATGTGAATTTGGGGGGCAGGGGGGATATAGTACCGTAGAGAGCAGGTGTGTTCTGCCAGTTTGGCTTCCATACACATCCTAATCTGTAGTCTTTAATATAGTGCGGCAGCTCAAACTAATTTGATAAGACATAAAAAAAAAAGAAAGAAATATTGAAAATCGAAAAACAAACAAAAAAGAGGTTATTTGTCGAAGGAGGGGGTATTTAACTAGAGAATCCAAAGTAATTATATTTTAAAAGTAATAAAGGAAATCGTTAAATCCAACCACCAGAAAACTGAATGAATTCCTTTCCTGCTGCAACACCTAGATGGGGCCCCTCCACCTCCCCAGAAAATCGCCCCGATCTGAGGCAGTGGGAAGCATCGTTTGGAGTGCATGAAATGTCCAGATGTAGGATCGCAGACACCCTGCACGACTGCCTCGCAACGATGGAGGGTTCAATATATGTGACGGGCTCCTGAGCCCGAGGTGCGGGGGAGGCAGGGACTTGGCGCTTTTGAGCACCTGCTGCGATCTTTGGAGCAGTTCTCGGACTAAGTTGAAAATCACCTTGGCGGGGAGATAGACGGCGGAGAGCTGCTTCTGCCCAGAGCCCCCGCTGGTTCCGTGGTGGCCTGGAAAGGCGGTGGCCCGGAGAGGCAGTGGCAGGCAGTGCGGTCCTGTGGGAGGTGCACTGCTCTTGCTTGGGCCCTGTCCCAGCTTTGCAGACCAAGGCTGGGCGGGCCTGTGAAACCCAGCCCCGGCCCCACGGAGTGCAGAGCTGTGCCCCAGTTGCCTGACCAGCCTCTGCAGACAGATGGGGTGAGGGTGCCAGGATGTGTGTGTGTGTGTGTGTGTCTATGTGTGCATGTGTGCGAGAGAGTGTGTGTGAGAATGCATGTGAGAGGGAGTGTGAGTGTGTTAGTATGTGTATGCATGTGTGAGAGTGCATATGTGTAAGTGTGTGTGTGAGTATGAACGGGTGTGAGAATATGTGTAGGGTGAGCATGTAAGTGTGTGCATATGTGAAAATGCATGTGAATGTGTGTGTAAATGTGTGTGCATATGTGACTGTGAATGTGTGACAGTGTGCATGTGTGTGTATGTGTGAGTGTGTATTTGTATATGTGACTGTGAATGTGTGTGTGCATGAATTTGTGAGACTGTTGTGTGTGAATGTGTGAATGTGAGCGTGTATGAGTGTTATATGTGTGTGTGAATGTGTGCGAGAGCTTTGTGTGTGATTGTGTCTGTGCATGTGTGTGAGAACATGTACAGTTGTGAATGTGTGTGAAAGTGTGTGAATGTGTGCAAGACTGTGTGTGCAAATATGTGTGTGTTGTGTGAATGTGTGTGATGTGTGCCAGAGTGTGGATGTGTGTATATGTGTGATTGTGTGAATCTGTGTGACTACAAATGTGTGTTGTGTGTGTGAATGTGTGAGAACGTGTGCAGTTGTGAATGTGTGTGGATGTGTGAGTGTTGTGTGAATGTGTGTATGTGTGTGAAAGTGTGTACGTGTGTGAGTGTGTGAGAGAGTCTGTGTGCCACAAATGGCCCGCCTGTCTTCGGTGCCACGGGGACGGCTGGCGTGGGGACGTGGGGCAGGGGGTCAGCCAGCTCACTCCTCAGGAGTGCGTCACCGACCTCAGTTTTCCTCTGGGTGCCCCCGTGGAGCCCTCAGGAGGGCTCCCATCTGGTCCAGGGAAGGTGGCTCCTGGCCACCCAGGCTCCCATCGCTAGGAAATGGTCCCCTTTGATGCTGTGCGCCGGTGTTCGTCTTTGGCTCTCAGAAGGACACAAGTCACCATGTGGCAATGGAGAAATAATACTGAAAACTCAGTAAAAAATGAAAGAGGTGCCAAACGGCATTCTGGAAGGCACGGGGCGCATCCTGGATGTGGACTCAGGCTGCGCTCTGGGGGGCCCGCGCCGGTGACCGTGGAGCAGAGCCCGCCCCTTGTCCCCGCCGCTCGTGGGCAGCGGTGGCCGGGGTGCGTGCGCCGCAGCGGGCTTGTGTTTGGCTCTCGTCTCTGCTGACCCCGGTGTCCGGTGGATGGAAAGGCCAGGCCGACGTTAAGCTCCGAGCCATCTTTCTTCCCTCGTCCCCCAGTTTTATCTAGAAATAATTGCCATAGTCTGCGGCACCATTCAATGCTGGGAGGGGCAGGTGCGCTGCGTGGCGTCCAGCCCCCGCCTGCGTTGCGAGCCCCACACCACCAGTTCTGTTGCACCTTGTGGGTCAGGAGGCCTGGGGCCCCTGCTGCTGTGCCGGAGAGAGCTGGGGATTCTCGCCCTGCCCGCTGGAGCCTGGCTGCCTCCTCCTCCGCTCCAATCCTGGCTGCCCACACCTCCGGCCCCATCCATTTATGTCGGGGCTCCGGGTCCCTGGTGCCCCAGCCCCCGGCTCCGGCTGCTGCGTGACTTTGAACTCCCCACCTCGGGGCCCTGGTTGCCAGTTGACAGCTCACTTGACTGACCTCCTTTTAAGCCTCCCCAGTTTATCACGCTCCACGTGTGAGCTTGATCATTTTTCTCCTGCCTCCCTTGTCTGCCGCTCTTGCTTCCAGGGCATTCTAGCAAGCCACTCGCAGACCCTCTGTAATCGGAAAGGGAGCAAGGCCAGGGGAGGGCTGAGCAGACATTGAAGTGCTCTTTGGCTGACAAGGATCCCCAAAGGTGAAATAGGAGCAAGAGCGTACACTGGGGGCGTTTGGGCTCCGCTGGCAAAGCCGCAACGCGTCTCGGCGCCACGTGGGCCCCAACCTGCCCGCCAGCCGCCCCCAGCAGGTGGAGGTGGGAGTGTTGAGGGCCACTGAACACTGGGAAGTGTCTTAATGCATCACAATTACAGAAACACCTGTGCTAAATACCTTTGTGTGGGTCGGTTGTGTGAATTCAAGGGGTGTTCAATTGCCTCCGAATTTCTCATTTCTACACCGTCAACAAGCCGCAGGTGTGCACGGCGTGAGCCGGCGAGGCTGTGATTTGGAGGTCTGTGCTGACAGATCCGCATCCAGGATGCATTTGTCCTCCCCAGTGCTGTGCACCCCATATATATGCCGGTATTTACAGACGGCTTGGAGGTGATCTGTCACGTCACAGCCGCCTCTTGGCTCCTGGCATCCTGAGAAAGGAGGTGAGAGCAAGAAGGTAAAGGCATTGAGAGGATGGCGCTCAGCAGGCGCTCGGCTGGGGCTGGTGCTGGCTGAGGCCTGAGCTGAAGGAAGATGGGGAGCCAGAGCCTGCCCCGCAAGAAGCTTCTGGTCAAGAGAACTGACAGGCAGGGAGAGACGGACCCGTGGCCACATTCGGCCTCTGGACGTGATCTGCACTATGTGAAAGGATGTTGCAATCTTTATTAACATTGGATGTCAAGCGGGTTCACCAATTAAATATAGATTTCTGGCTTCTTTCCAACAATCAAATCTGTCCCAGGGGATCCACAGTCCCCCGTTTAAAGCCTGGGTATCGTCCCCCCTTGGGAGGGTGCACGCCGTCTTTGATGCCTTCACGTGCTTCATCCCTCGTGGGGCCCTGCAGGGGACTCAGTTGGTGGCGAACAGCTAGGACGCTGTTCCTTCCACACGGGGACACAGGCAGCCTGCTCTGTGAATGGCATCCTCCCCAGGCAGCCCCTGAGAAAGGGCTAAAGATGTGCGAGAGCAGACCCCACCCCTGAATTTTACACACTGATTCCACGCGGATAATTGCTCTGGAGTATATCCTAATTCAGCGATACGGTATTGGCAATTCTCTGCTGGTAACATTCTGGATTCATACCTAGATGCTTTCTACTTGGTTAGCTTTCGAAACCACTGATGCCTTTGTAACCCCCTGGATGCTCCCCTCTTGGCTTGGGATGATTCCAGCCCCCACAAGGTCTTTTGTGCCTGGGGCCAGTGTTCCTCGTGGGCTGTGGACCCAGGCCTGCTTGCTGTGACCAGAGCTCCATCCAGCCCTCTGTCCTTACGGGACCCTTGTAGCGGGAGGAGGGGCATGGTGTGGATGTGGGTGGAGTCGTTCGTATATACCGTTGCCAGAGAAAACACAGGATTCCAAGGTAAATTTGAACTTCAGATAAATGAGTAATTTTTAGTATAAACATGTCAGTATAAACATGTTCCAAACATTGCATGGGACATACCGAGACTAAAAATTGCTCATTGTTTATCTAAAGGGCTCCAATTGAACTGGGTATCCCATCTTTTTTGCTGTGTTTGTTCTTTTAAATCTGCCAAACTTATTTTTATTTCGAAGGATGATGCCCAAGTTCTGGAGGCTTTTTTGCATGCCCTAATTTCTTGGGCTGTGGTCCAACTTTGCACATCTGGATTGGGCACCAGGCATCCAGAAGAGGCTGTCGTGGGTGTCTGGGGGCCATCCTCCTCCTCTAATTGGCTGTCAGTGTTTCTTTCTGGGTGCCCGTGAGCTCGGTGCAGCTGCTTTGCCAGGACATAGCCTCCTGAATAAATAAACACAGCCCTTAACGAGTTCAGATTTGGCCCCTTTGATACCGGAGGACGTTCCAAGGGCCCCGGGAGGTATGATGCCATCAGAGCACCCTTCGCTCATCTTGAGCATTCAAACATTTAACAAATTTGTGTTTATATCCTCCTAAGGGTATCAGGCACCACGAAGATGGGATACGTTTTCAATCCCATATGCACTTGCAGAGTGCCTCCCGTGTGCCGGGGGCCGTGCGAGACGTGGCAGCCAGGCAGCAAGCAGCACGTGAGGGGTGGATGTCACCCTTGGGTGCTTCACGTTCGCCAGGGACATGCACGACTCACAGACGCTGACAGCTGGGGGGCTGGGGGCAGGGCCGCAGCACATCCAATCGGGGTCTCGACAGGAAGGATGCTTGACTGAGGCTTTAAGGAAACCCTTCCAAGGTCTGGCAGGAAGGGAGGCCAGCCATCCCAGGCAGAGGAAGTGATGGCAGCATGGATGCCCGGAGGCCAGAACCTTCTCTGACAGGTTGGCCTGGGGTGGGGCGGGGTGGCGTGAACCCCCAAACCAGAAAGAAGAATGGCTGAGAGCCCCCATCTGTGTAATCTCCTTCTTTTTCTCTCCCGTCTCCTGAAGGCATGGTCTGGAGTGGGTCATTTGATGAAAACTTCAGTTGATCCACGTTCACGGCCAGTTTCCTTACCCCTTTTCTCTCCAACCAGCAGCCAGGGGAAGCTCCAGGCCTGGTTCAATCCTGCCTGCCCCTTACCTTCTGCTGAAGGTGCCAAGGTGGGACGTTGCCAGCCAAAACCTACAATCGTGCTATCATGATGACTGGTCTCCGCCTAAAGTCAGGACCACCAGCTCAACGGCGGTCAACCCACCTGCCCTCTCCTCGTGTCTTTTCTTTCCCACGCATCAGCAGGATCACTTCACACCCTCTTTTCCCCAGTGGAGCCCCCTGCTGCCAATCCCCCAGGTCTAGATTTGGGTGCCTTGTTTTTGACATTCAAGGGTCAGCTAAAGGTTAGTGGATTTGCTCAGGAGTTCATGCCTCCTCTGCGGGAGAGCCTGGACCCCGGGCTCCTGATAGGCTGTGCACTGACCGTGTGCCACCCCCCTTGCGGTCCATACCTCCAGCCCCCTGACTGCACCGTGCTGAAGCCATCTGGGTATATCTGCCTAGAGCACAAGGAAGGATGTGCTGCAGGCTCTCAGGCACAGGGTCCTTGGGGACCTCGGGTTCCCCATCACCTTCAAGAATTGTCAGTGTGTTTGCCATTGGAGAAAGGGAGGAGGGGAAATTGACTAAAAGGGAAGGAGAGATGGAGGGACACCATGTGAGGACAGGCAGAGCTTGGAGTGTTGCTGCCACAGCCAAGGGGTGCTCAAGGTTGCTAGCAGTCCCTAGAAGCTAGGAGAGAGGTGGGGGGTACTTTCTCCCTTTGAACCCCCAAAAGAAACTAACGTTGCTGACACCTTGATTTTGGATTTCTGGGCTCCAGAACTGTGAGAGAATAAACTTCTCTTTTTTCAAGCCACCTACATCGTAATCCATTGTTACTACAGCCCCAGAAAACCTAATACGATGATCAGAAAACATTGAGGGGGAGGTGGTTGGTAGCATGGAACTCATTGGCTTAAAATAAATAGGCAGAAAATTTAATTCCTTAAAATTTTATTGCATTTGGACACAGTGGCTGATCAATTCTCTTGTTGACTCATTGCATAAATACGTGAAGATTGATAACAAAATGGAGAAGGAGCCTGGAGAGCAGGTAGGGCACAGGCAGGGGAGGTCACCCACCGCTGGGGCCCGGCTGGCCGTGGAGAATCTCACGTTTCTAAGTGTTCCAACTTCCGTGGTGACGAAGCTGGAGCACTAATGTTTTGCAAATTTTGCTCCTGAATCATTTTTGCAAACTCTGTTTTGGGTAAAAGACAGAAATCTATCAAACGCCGTACAGATTAACTTATCACGGAGCTAAATGGGCTGTCAGTGTGGGGAGACCGTGCTTGGCCCAGTGAATTCAAATGCATGTAAATTTCCCTGGTGGCAAAGTTGAGGACGGCGGAGCTGTCAGACGGTGACATGTGGAAATACATTAAGAGTGTTTAAAATATATTTGAAGGGGCCGCCTCATATTTTGATAACATGCTCACCGACAAATGATTTGTGGGGATGGGAAATTCTGACCTCCTCATCTATTCCAGAGGAATCTTTGTAATGAGCCCCCAGGATGTTGGGTGCTTTAGTTCTAAAACAATTACCAATGCCAGCCTGCACTGGCGAAGGTCCCCCGTGTCACTGGCGTGTGGAGCTGGGTTCTGATAGCCTGCTTGTCAGCATCACTCTCGATTACAAGGAAAGTGATTAAAAACTTCAAAAGAACCAATTACATTGCGTTATACACCAGTGCTGTGGCTCCTCGGCAAGAAAGACACCAGATCCTTCACCACCTGACATTGCTTCGTGTTTTTAGTCTTGTGTATTTATTTGGCAAGGAGACGTCCTTGACTTATTGTAATTATTCTCAGTGTTTAAGGGAAAGGCGTTCCTAAGAGCTGTACTGTGTCTATTTAAAGGGATGGGAACATGTCTGTTTATGATGGGAGTTGATTTAGTTATTACAGGCATGCTGGAGAGCTCCTGAGTTTTCAAGGGAGGCCACAAAGATATGTGACACCTCACTGTAAATGCAGGCGCCCTATGACCTCCAGCTTCCTTATCAAGGCCCCCATTCTTCCCGTCACATGCCAGCCTATCTTCAAAACTGGCACTCATGGACCAGCCTTACCTGACAAAGAAGAGGTGTGATGGAGCCACTTGCCCCACCATGACCTAGACATAAATCCAGAAATACCCACCCGTGAAACAAACAGAAAGTGTAGTTTCTTTCTTGATATGTTCTTTTAAAATCATACATATTCATGTTTGCACTGATTTGACAGGATCGTGAAATAAGTCTTGGTCCGTATCTTACATGATGCACAGACACACAAGTCTAACATTACATGGTGGGGACTACGATGGTGGAAGGCACAGAACGCCTGGGAGCACAGAGGGATGGCCCCTAATAACCCATAATAGGCCTGGGAGATGGATCAGGGCAGGCTCCCGCAGGAAGGCAAGGAGTTGGCCAAGTACAGATGGGCAGGGAAGGGTGTTCATGACTGAAACCCACACGTGTGAATGTATGAGAGACGAACGGTCGTTATGTACATACTCTGCACTAGGCCCTGGAACTGAGTTTGGGTATTTGGAAAAAGTCTGATCTCCCTCAAGAATGCCACTAAAAATAACAGTGTTGACTGATGAGTGAAGGGCCCATCATGAAGGCAGACCTAAATCACCTCCCTTCCCAGCAGTGGGTGTGAGACAGCAGGGTTTCTCAGTGTGAGCACTATTGACATCTGGGCCTGGATAGTTCTTTGCTGTGAAGGGCTGTCGTATGCATTGTCGTGTAGCCACATGGCTGGCCTCTACACATGACATGCCAATGGAAACCTCCAACTCCCAAATTATGACAACCAAAAATGTGTGCAGACATTGCCAAACGACCCTACCTGGGAACCACTACTCTGCAGCTGGAAGAAGAGACGATGACAACACTCTTACCTTCCTTTGTCCACCATTCAATGTTCAACTGGGAGATTAGGCTGTAATAAGGGGGGGGCGATATTTGAATGGTTCAGATAAGCAGGAGAGTATTACATTCTCACAGAACAGTCCAAATTGTTGAGGGCCCCAAAGGAAGCTGCCTGTACTGCTCCATGAATTATGCAGAGACCCAGGTGTTTCTCTCTTTTTACTGTAGCCTTAAGTGTGGTCCCTGGCTAAAGGCTTAACCCAAATCACTGCCACCATATCCACCACCAGGCCTTAGGAAGGAATAGAAGAGATTGTAGGGAGCCAGCAATTTCCTTCTAAAATTGACATCAGGGAGCTCCACATCACATCTGTTCACTTCTCAACAGCTAAAGCATTGCCATGTCACCATATCTAGATGCCAGTCTAGCAGGGGGATGCAGTCAGCAGCTGGGTTTCCATGTTCCCAGTTAAAATGCAAGAGGTTAGCAATTCTAAAAGGAAGAGGGCAGTGTGGATACCGGGGAAAGCGAAAAGCCTCTACTACACTCTACAGGTACTCGGATGGAGACTAGTGTACAAGGGCACTGACATAGGTAATGGGGACTGGCAGTGGGTAAGATAAGGTGGTCCCTGTCCAAATGGGACTGACGCTGTAGTGGGGAAGGGGGAGAATGACAGGTAAGCAAAGAAATAATTACAGGTCCTGATACGTGCCTTGAAAGAAACAAATAGAAAAACTGGATGCAGGGGGGGATTGACATAGTTAGGGTGGGTAGTGAGAGCTTTGCTGTAATGGTGACATGTGAGCTGAATCCTATAACATCAGAGGGGGCCAGCCATATGCAGAAGGGATGTGTGTGTGTGTGTGTGTGTGTGTGTGTGTGTGTGTGTGTGTATTTATTGTGAGGAATTGGCTCACATGATTAGAGAGGCTGAGAAGAGTCCCAGGATCCAGAGTGGGCAAGCTGGGGTCCCAGGAAAGCCAATGTGTAGCCTTTATTTCTCTCTGACAGGAGAAAACCCCAAGGATTGGTGAAGTAAGCAATACACTTTTAAATTGCCAATGTGCCAAAGGAAAAAATGACCATGGAAATTGGGGATTACTTTGGACAAAGCAAGAATGAAAAAAATCTTTGTGTTAAAGCTTGTGGGATGCATCTAAAGCTACAATTAGAAGGACATTCATAGCCATAACTTCATATTCATTATTGATTGTGGTGATGATTTCACAGGTGTATACATACATATGTCAACACTTATTAAAAAGTAAATTCTGAAAGTGTACATTTTTATTATGTGTCAGTTACATGTCAATAAAGATGTTTATAAAAGTTAGGTAGAGAAGAACCAAATAAATCCAAAGAAAATATAAGAAAAGAAACAATTAGCTAAGGGAAGGAAACTACTAAAATAGGAAAAAAAATAAAGAAAGAAAATAGAAGTGCTCAGTAAAAATCAATGCTATTTCTCTGAAAAGACTAACAAAGTAGAGAAAATTCTGACGATTGACTGAAAGAAGTACAAATAAACCATATCAGGGAGAAGAAAGGGAGATATTTTTAAGAAACTTCATGACAATACATTTGAAAACCTACATATAAGAGTCAATGCCCTAGACACGTGATGGCAACATTGAATCAAAACAAAGAAGATATTTTAATAGACCAAAGTATACCAAATAATTCAAAATGTTTGTTTAAAAGAGATCTACAAAATATCTGCTTGGATGATTTTATAGGCAAATTATACCAAATATTCAACTAACAACAAAAAAATCCATGCCAACTTGACTATTATCCAAGGAATTTAAAAATGTTTTGTTCTTTTTTTCTTTTAGTTTACATCTTTAATTTAAAACACAGTCCCTTTGGAGAAATGTCTGTTCATGTTAAGACTATTATTCTTAATAAATAGATACGATAGAATAAATTGGTTGGGTTATACACTACTCAGACATTTCTCCAAAGAAGACATACAGATGGCCAACAGACACATGAAAAGATGTCCAACATCACTCAGCATCAGGGAAATGCAAATCAAAACTAAAATGAGATAGCACCTCACATCTCACATCAGAGTGGCTAAAATAAAAAATATAAGGAACAACAAGTGTAAGAAAGGACGTAAAGAAAAAGGAACCCTCATGCACTGTTGGTGGGGATGCAAATGCTGCAGCTACTGTGGAAAACAGTATGGAGAACAGCTAAAAATAGAGCTACCTTATGATCCAGCAATCACACTACTGGGTATTCGCCCCTAAAATACAAAAACACTAATTCAAAGGGATACATGCACCCCTATGTTTATTGCAGTATGATTTACTACAGCCAAACTGTGGAAGCAGCCCAAGTGCCCATCAATAGAAGAATGGATAAAGACGTGGTGTGTATATACATACAATGGAATACTATTCAGCCATAAAAAGAATGAAATCTTGCCATTTGCAATAACGTAGACAGAGCTAGAGAGTGTAATGCTAAGCAAAATAAGTAAGAGAAAGACAAATACCATATGATTTCACTCATGTGGACTTTAATGAACAAAGGAAAAAAAAAGAGAGAGGGAGAGAGAGAAACCAAGAAACAGACTCATAACCACATAGAACAAATTGACTGATGCTTCCAGAGGGGAGGTGGGTGGGGGATGGGGGAAATAGAGAGGGGGATTAAAAGTACAAGAGAATTGTTGAATCACTGTATCATATACCTGAAACTAATACAACACTGTATGTATGTTAACTATACTGGAATTAAAATTTAAAAACTTAATAAATAAAAAAAGAATAATAAAACACTAAATAAAATACAGCCCCCTTTTCAGAGTTACTCACTTATCAATAAAAGTTCACATCTAGTTGTGTTACAGTTGGTTTTAGTTCTGGTCTTTTAAGAAGTGAGGTAAACCTTATATTTACCCATGTATTTCTACCTTTGTGGTGTAACTCCATAATTCCACTTGGTATAATCATCTTTCCACCTGAAGAATGTCTTTCTTCATTCTTTCAGTGCAGGACTGTTAGTGTCCCTCACAGATTTAGTTTGCCCAGGGGGTCTTTATCTCATCTTTATTTCTGAAAAGTATTTTTGTTGTTTGTGTATTTCTAGGTTTACTGTTGTAAAGATGTTATTCCTTTGTCTTTTGGCTTACATATGGACACTGGAGGTCATGATTTCTTTGTTCCTTTGTACATAATGTGCTTTATATCTCTAACAGTACTTATGGATGTCATTATATCACTAGTGTTCATGTGATTATTATGTCCCCTAGTATTTTTTTTAATTCTGCATTGAGTTTCTTGACCTCCTTGGACCCCTGGATTTATACTTTACATAAAAATTGGGATTTTTTTTCAGTTACTATTTTGTCTAATGTTTTCCATCTCCCTTTGTCTTCACCTTCTGGATCTCCTATTATATGTGTGTTAGACCACTTGGTATTGAATCACACATCATTGTGCTGTTTGTTTGTTTGTTTATTTATTTATTTATTTATTTATTTATTTATCCAGTCATTTATTATCTCCTTGCTTAGATTGCGTAGTATCTTATTGTTGTCTTCAAGGTTCCTGATCTTTGTTTTTGGTCTCATCTGTTGTTAACCCAATCAGTGAAGTTTTCAGTTTGGATGTTGCATTTTTTCATCTCTAAGGGTTTCTTTACTATTCCTTTTTTTCTTTATTTTATGCATGTTGCATATTTTTATAGTACTTTTTGTAAAAAAAATTTGTATGCAATTATTTCTGCTCCCATTTTCTGATTTCTTTAGTGCATATGGGTAATATTTTTCTGTTTCTTCCCATTTCCAATATATATTTTTTAAAATTTAAAGTTAGACACTAAGTTTTGTGTCATCGAATACTGGGTTTTGTTGTCTTCCTTCAACTGATGTTGGGATTTTTTTTTTTTTCCTGCAGGAAGTTAAGTTATTAAAGGATCATCTTGATTATTACAAGCTTGTTTTTAAACTTTAGTAGACTTGAGTTACAGTCTGGTCTAGTTTCTCTCTGTTATCAAGGTGTAACTCAACTGGACCCTTCTCTACTCTGAGTGTTCAATGGGGACCCTCCAGTCTGGATCATTGGAGCACTGTGAGTTCCCCTCCCAGGCACGTGTGAGTTCTGGGCATGGTTATGCTTATAGTTTCTTTGTCAATCTTTGAATTTTTCTATCTATCTTATTGAGTAAAACCCGAAAGAGTTCTATGCAGAGTTCTGGAGTCTTTCTCTGTGGAGCTCCTTTGTCTCTGGTTCTATATTCCGCACTTTCCAGTTTTTTCAGCCTCAAGAAACTTTGATCTGTTTCCTCAACTCAGCAAGGTCACTGTGCTCTATTTAGCACCCTCCTTTCTATATCAAACTAAAAAGGACTTCAAGATAGAATCTCAAGGTGGTTGCTGATATATAGGAAAGAAGTGATTTATGTATATTGATCCTGTATCTAGAAAACCCAAGAAATTCTACAGGCAAATAATCAGAATGAATAAAGAGCTTGAAAAGTTTACTAGATACAGGATCAATATACATAAATCACTTCTTTCCTATATATCAGCAATAAGCAACCAACATTATACATTTTAAGATATGATTTATTAATAGCACAAAAACTATACTGAAGTTAATAGCACAATAAAGTAAAAACAAACAAACAAACAAACACCCTGTTGACTAAATGTGTTTTTCAACAAAAATGAAAGAATCTTCTTTGAAAAATTGCCAATTCTGTCTGAGGAGTGGATGGGTAGAAAAAATACAAGAAGAGCCTAGAATATGTTGTTGTTAGAAATCAAAGAAATGCTCAAAAATGCTAGAATGGATGAGAGTGATGTGGGAGGCAGTTTAGATTTAAAATTGTCCAAATTTGGGTCGCCTTGAAGACCACAGAAAGTGTCACATTTTCCTTACAGAAAGCGAAGGTAGCAATTGATTATAACACTTGGGGCACAAAATGAAATTCATGTATCCATAGTGATAGTCAAGAAAGAAGAGGAGGGAAGGTGGGAGATGTAGAAGTTCTTCCATTACAAATGATGACCAGCTAGGAAAGCAGGAGAATCTTTAAGTTAGAAAATGCTATTTCGCAACCATCAATGCTACTGATTTAGACAAGGATATCAACAGATGGAAAAATGATTGGGTGAAAGCATATAGTCACATGCTTTCGAAGTATCACCCCGTCGATTGCCTTCTTTGAAAAGTGGACAAAGCCCCTTTATAAGAAAGGAAACTAGCAAACACGAACTCGAGCAAAGGATCAAACTGAGCAACCCCAGTAATGGGACAAGCTGACATGTCGTGTCTCTTGCTGTGTAATATTCCTGCCAACAATGCTTAATCTAATCAGGAGGAAACAATCAGATTGTGGGACATTCTCTAATATAGCTGCCCTGGACCCGGACTCTTGAAAAATGTTAGCGCCATGAATGATAGAAGAAAAATGGTATGGGAAAGTTGTAGTTCGAAATGGGTTAATTTCTATTTTGACCAAATTCAATAATACTTGATTGGACCCAAGGAGAAGGAAAACAGCTATTGAGGATGTATTTTGGACAATAGAGAAATTTAAAGGTGAATTATATATCAGGTAATATTTAATCAGGTTCAATGTCTTGGTAATCAGAATCATACTGTGGTTATATGGAGGAATGTTTTCTTTGACCGGAAAGAGATGCAAACCATCTGTGGGTGATTTTCATGATTCTGCACCTTACTTTCTGATTGTTCATTAAAAGTAAATATAGGGTAAACTATTGCTAATTCATGAATTTGGGTGGAGACTAAGTAAACATGATACTCCATTTTTTTTTCAATTTCTCTGTAGTTTTAGAAAAATTCAAAAGAAAAAGCTTTGAGAAAAAGGGATAAGCTGGTAGAAAAAGCAAAAATAATCTTTGAAGAAAATAATATATTTATTGAAAGACAAAAAAAAATAGAACTATTTCATGCTCATAGATGGGAAAACAAAATTTCTTAAAAGGAGCAAGTCTACCCAGAAGATTTCTGACAAAAATTCTAATATGATACTCTGTGGAACTTGACAAGCTGATCGTAATATTTATAAAGATAAATGGCAAGATAATTTTGAAGAAGCACAATGTAGGAGAACTCCCTCTGTCTGCTTTTGAGACTATCGATAGACCTTTGGTAATCAAGATGGGGAGAATGGTCCAGAGAGTCAGTGCAGAGGGCCCAGGTAGAGACCCCTACAGACGTCCCTGGGGACTTTATATATGAGAGCAGGGCACTACAAATTAGTGGAAGACACTGGTTCATTATATACATGGAACTGTGCCAATTGGTTATTCCCCTGGACAACTAAAATGAAATTGGATCTCCACCTTAGACATATACAAAAGTAAATTCCAGCAGAAAGACTCATGTATAAAAACAAAACTTTATAACTTTTAAAAGAAACTCTTGGAAGATAGCCTCATGACTTTGGAGTAGGGAAGGATTTCTTAAAGAAGATATGAAAACTCCAAGCTATAACGAAAATAGTTGATACATTTGGCCACATTTTTTTAGGGGATGGAGGTCTCACAAACTAAAGAAAATTAAAGCTTAAGCCAAAGACTGGGAGAAAACACTTACAGTAGATATTACTAGTTTTTTAGAGAATGCTTTAAAATCAATTATAAAAATATGAACAACCCCATAGTAAAACAGGTAAGAATTTTGAAGAGATAATTCATAGTTGAGGACATAGAAATCATGAATATACCTGTGAAAAATGTCAACTAAAAATCGGGCCAATGCAAATGAAAACATTCTCATCCTTCCAACTGTCAACACCTAAAATTGTATGGTATAGAGATTTGGGGAGGGATGGATCAGAGGAAGCTTTCAAACCTTGTACGAGGTGGTGTAAAACTATCCCAGCCATGCTGATGAGAAATCTGGCAATAAGGGCAAGCAGTGTTGAAGATATGCACAGGCCGTGACTGTGGGGACCCTCTTCCATATGGGAACCCGGAGAAGCCCTTTGCATGCCCTACACTGTGTGATCGGGAATAGCACACATTTGGAAACCATAATCCAACACATGGAAAAAAATACAATTTATAAAATTTATATATTATTGTATATCAACATGGAATTATAAGGAATTGGCTGGTGTGGTTATAGAAGTTCCAGGATCTGCCTTCAGAAAGCTGGAGACTCAGGAGAGCTAACAGTGCAGTTCCACTCCGAGCCTGAAGGCCTGAGAGCCAGGGGAGCCAAGGGTGTAAATAAAGTCCAGTCTCGGTCTGAGTCCGAAGGGAGGTGGAGACCAGTGTTCCAGATTGAAGACAGTCAGGCACTGAGCGAAGGTCTTTTTCTCAGCCTTTTTGTTCTATTCCAGCTACCAGGGATTGAAGGAGTTCCACCCACACTGGGGACTGCAGCGTGCTTCACTCAATCGACCTATTCAAACGCCAGTCTCATCCAGAAACTTCCTTATAGACACACCCAAAATAATGTTTTACCAAATGACCGGGCAACCTGTGGCCCAGGCAAGTTGACATATAAAATTAACTAACCATCAGTCTGTTTGTCTCTTTCTTTCTTTCTTTCTTTCTTTCTTTCTTTCTTTCTTTCTTTCTTTCTTTCTTTCTTTCTTTCTCTTTCTTTCTTTCTTCTTTCCTTTCTTTCTTTCTTTGTCTATCTCTCTATCTATCTCTATCTATCTATCTATCTCTCTATCTATCTATCATCTATCTATCTATCTATCTAACTATCTATCTATCTATCTATCTATCTATCTATCTATCTATCTATCTCTATCACCAACTCTGATGAGCACTGTACTGCCAGACAGTGTCTTGACTTGCGAGTGTAAGGGGATTTTGGCCTGGTCCGGTTGTCAGGCAAGGTCTCCCTGGGGAAGGGACATCTCTGGGGGAGCTAGAGGACGAGTAAACATTCCAGGCAGGACAACAAGCACAAAGATAAAAATCCTGGCACCCTGGGCAGCCTGACGCCCATGGTGGCTCTTGACTTCATTCTTGAGTACGTAAAGTGAGCTTCTGGCAACAACTGCTTTCTTTCTGGATCCATGGGCTGCCCAGTGGAATTGTCCTGGGGGCTGGAGCAGGCCAGCAGCCTGAGCTCCAGGCACAGAGCAGCTCTGGGCTCTGCATGGCTCCAGGGCACCACGGCCAGGTTGGAAGGGCCTTTGATCTGTGGCGTGGAGTGGCGCCACCTCCTTGCCTGGAGGCAGCCTTCGCTCGGTGGCGGGCTTACTGGGTACTGTGTATACAAGGCTGTGCTCTCTCCTTGCCCACAGCAGGAGAAGCAGGGCCACGCTGGATTTCGTTAGGGAGCTGTCTGCCCCCGAACCGCCCCCCCCCCCCCCCCCCGCCCAGGAACCAAGAAGGTTGTTTCTGGGGCCTTTTGTAGTGTCTGGGTTGACAGAGGAGTCTCTGGAAGTGGTGCTGCATTATACTCCCCAGGGTCTCCAAAGCAGCACGGGGCAGGCCTGATGTGCTCACGGTTCATATTAGACTTTAAAAAGTGGCCCATGAGGACTTCTTCAGAACTGATGGAAGTTCACTGCCATGATGTGGGTCTCCTTACTGTTATGCTGCAAATGCCTTCCTCCACGCCTAGCCATAAACAGGTGAGCCCTATGCTGGCCTAGGATGATGCTCTTTCTGTGGTCAGTCTGCGTGCAAGAGCAGGAAAGGCAGGGAAGCCCAAGCACGGCCTGTGGGTCAGCACACAAGAGCGTCAAGCCCACTCCCACTCCAGGGCTTGCATAGTGGTACCTGGAGCAGGGACTGGTCGCTGCTTGGAAGAGGGTGTGGTGAGGCCACAGTAGATGGGTGAACAAGTATGGTCCCCACCAACCTTAACCAGCCACCAGTGGCTGAAAACCATGATGAGTGAGCTCATCGACTTGACACTTGGGAATAGCTCACGTCAGCCCCTGACATCATCGGACCTTCAGAGCATCTCCCAAGTAGGGGCTTCCTAGACCTTTGCTGTCAGAGGGTTCGGTTGCACTCAGACGTGGTTGCTTATTTATGTGGTTGTTGGACAACTTACTTGGTCTCTGTGACCCTCGGGATGCCAGCTACAGCGATGGAATACAAGCACCCGCGCCTCCGGTCGCCGGGAAGGTAAGAAGCGAAAGCATACACACTTTGCTGGTCCCCGAGGACAGGACCAACCCTGGGACTGTGCCCATCTCATGCTTCTCCCCTTTCCTTAGCCACATACTGCCACCTTTTTTTTTTTTTTTGCCCCAAAAGCATCTCCTGGATTGCCAACAGATGGACTGATTGCCAGCATATTATCAGGTGACATCTTTGGGAAACCCGATTTCCTCAAGTGGTCGGGCATTGGAAAGCCCTGACTCGCACAACTTTCCTCCTAGGATATTCCAAAGAAATTGTAATGCCCTCAAGGACTCATACAGCTTTTCTGGATAATGTAGGCATTTCGCGCTGTGGCATTCACGATTCCACTTACCCAAAAAGGGTCCTTTTTTTTCTAGTAGAAGATTCATTTGCAGTGGCTACTGTGAGTCATCTCTGTTGCCTTGTCTTAATCCCAAGTGGAGGAAATGGGAAATCCTTGTAAAAAGCTGGTGCTAAAATCTCTGACAGCCCCCGCTCCCTCCGGTCTGGCTTGAGCTCCCATGAGTCTCTTCCTTTCCCTTCCCGGTCCCCCAAAGCCTGGAAATCAACAACTAAACCACGGGCTGCAGTGGAAATAAAATACAGTTCTAATTTTCATATTTATTTGTAAAGATTTAAACATGTTTTCCTGCAGCCCCGCAGCAAGCTCGACTCTGTTCTCTAAAAACTATCGGGAAATGACATTTTAATTTTTTTTTTGAAAAACTGGATTATAGATAACAAAACATGCAGCGAAAGAAGTCATTAAAATGCATATTGTAAAATTGAAACTTAAGTGTCAAGTTTTTATAGCAGTCTGTCAAACGCTTGACAATTAAAATAGCTATTTTTAAAATTTTAATGAGACACAAAAAGGGTAAAATGTGCATGGAGATTGCACATTTTCAGGACTGCACATTTTTAGCATAACAAGTCCATTCAGTATCATTACAATAATGCCCCATTTGTAAAATTCACCATCTATTTTTAATTAAATTAGTATGCATCATTTATTATGGGTATTATATTTATTAATCTTTAATATTTAATTTAAGATGACTTATCTGAGTAAAAGACAACTTAGCACAAGCAAGCTGACACCCCAGGTCGTCATGGCTTTGCTGTTCGGACGGCAGTAAATATGTATCTTCTCTTATTTCTTATAGTTAAATCTTGAATAAGTTTAAAAATGTCTTTCCTCCACTGCAAGAGACAGACTAATGTTCTTCACGGTAGTTCCGCTTCTGTTGCTCAGAGTTCTGCTGTTCTCATTTGTTTGAAATAACCGTAATCCCTCATTCTCACGCCATTTAATAATTTCCTAAGTTCTCCCACGACCGATGTTTCAGTTGATGTTTGTAAATACACCTTTTTGGTCCTCTTTTATATCAAAATGACACTTTAGTTTGATGGTCGGAAAGCGGCCTGTGGAAGGCGTTAGACAATTCTGTCATAGCCTGTTAGACAAGCCCCCGCGATCATCCCGGGCTCCGTGGACACTGGCCAGTACAGCCCAGAGAAGGAGACCACCCGGGGGAGCAGCAGCCCAGGGGAGATGCGGGGCGCCCTTCACACCAGGAACATTTCTCCTCTTCAAATGGTTTAGAACCTATCTTGCTATTTAGAAATAGTTTTAGAATCCTACGTTGGTTTCATTTAGGTGATAATGATGAGGACAATCCGTGGTGGGTAGCATGAGGGAGAAGTCTGGTTAAAACTATGTCTGCTTCTCCTTCATCCCTCCAACTGGTGAACGTGGGAGGATGTGAGCATGTCTCTGCGTATGCCTCCTGGAGCTCAAAGAAACGCAGGTGTCGGGGATCCCATAGGGTGACATGGGCTGTGCCTCACACCTTCGGGGTGTGCTGTAGAGCGCTTGGGGCCTCCCTGGAGCCAGAGCCCCTTCTCTCCTCCTACAGCCAGAGCAGTGCCTGTGACCAACTTCAGATTAAAGACAGGACCTCAGGACCTTCTCCTTAGCGTCACTTGGGCACCTCCCACATCCCAGAAGTGATACTTCACAGTATAGTCGTCTTGGTGAAGGAACACCCAGGCCAAGGAGTCCAAAGAGCCAAAGCTCTCATCGTCACGCAAATATTGGCCGGATATCAAAAAGAAATGAGAGGGCAAACCAGGAGCACACACCCATCAGGATCAATTTCCCATCATCTGTTTCTTTCAGCGGATCCAATTTGAATGGAGAACCTTCTTGATTTCACTTGGAGAGCTAAAAGCCCATGGTAATTATTTCCAAATACAGGTAACTTATTTTGTAAATATGATCATTAGAGTGATCTGCATTTGCTGTATTTAACTTGGCACATTGATGGATCGTTACCTTTCATTTGCTTCAAGGGAAAAGCAAGCACTTGCAAATTGCTACTGTTTTATGAATATATGAATAGCTCAGAATTTGAAGACACTTAGATTCCAGATTTATCTTCAATTTTACTTCTTCAAAGAGAACAAGAATCCATATTAAGGAGTAAGGGTGGAAACTGATTATGCTTTTCAAAACTCTCCTTGGCGTAAGTTAAAAGGCCAACTACCAACGATAGCGTAACTGGGTCACTCAAGGCATCTTTGTGGGAACAAATCATAGTAAGTGACTGTGTGGCTGATATCCTTGCCCCATCTCTTCATTTCTGGCTCAGATCTTGTCGGATCACATCCACTGAGAAACTATCAGTCCCATGTCCGCAGCAACAACAGATCCAAGTGGCACCTTGAAGGTCTGCAGGCCCCTTGTACCACAGACTTGAATCCTGGACCAGTCTCAGAAATCCAGAACATAACTTTGACCATGAGAATAAACAAAGTGGGCCTCTGCGCAGGACTCTGGCATGCATCCCAGGATTTTCCCCTGGAGGAGAGACCTGGAGGCCCAGGGCCTCGCAACAGTGAGAAAGCGAAGTGAAAACCAAGAGCTATTCGGACTCAGTGATGGCATCAAGAAGTCTTAGCCATTTACGGAGGAGGGAGGCACCAGACAAATTAATAATAAAAAAATAGCCAGAGGAACTGGGAAAACAAAACAAATGGGGCCATTCTGTGCAGGGACAAATGGCCCTACACACGTCAGCAACTCCTGAGGGCGCCATGTGAAGCGAGCTCAGTACTATAATTGATGTTCCTAATTATGGCCTTGTCATTAAGGGGAAGTTAAATGATGTTCATACTCTGCTTAATTATGTTGTTCTTTGTAGGGGCTCATACGCCACATTTTATAAAGTTTTCCATAGAAACGGCTATATATATTTTTTAAGTTCCTCTAGTTATCCAGAAACCTCAGTTATCCAGAAAGTTAATTTCTCTAGCCTCATTCGCCAAAGAAGACACAAAAAGGAGACAGTTTGGGAGCTCAGTGCAAATTCTTCGGCTCATTACAAATGAATCAGATCCATGAGAAGAATCCACCAAAGGGTCATCGCCCCCTTCAAAGGAAGCCCTCACTTGGGAGGGTGGGGGGCAGAGGAACACACTGCCCATATCTCTGTTGCTTCCAGAGAGTCAGATCTCAAAGCCTTGCTCTGGTGTTCCGGGCCCACAGAGTTTGCTGGAAGACTCACCCTCTTTCTGGAAAGAAGATCCGAGGTCGCAGCTTTCTGGAAAGCAGAGTGGTGGTGCAGGAAGAGATTGGGCTTCGGGACCAGCAGGACAAGGTGGATCCCAGTCTTCTTATTACAGGGTATGGAGGATACTTAACTTCTTGATTTCAGATTTTCTCCTGTGCCAATGGGGGCAGTGACACTGCCCTCTCTGCGTCGCAGGTTTTTGAAGTCTTGTAACAATGGGAGAAAAGTACCCGAGACTGTGCCAGGCCTCCGGTGGTGGTGGGGGGATTGAACCAAGTTGAGGTGCTTTCTTTCTTTCTTCCCAGTAGAGGCTGCAGGGAAGAGGAAGGGTGCTTGGCAGGTGGACAGCTGTGCTGTGGGCTGTATGCGCAGACCTGGGTCAACTCCTTCCATGGGACATGGCAGTGGGATGACCGAGGGCATGTCATATAGAAGTAACCAGGTTGGGCTTCAAGTCAGATGAACTCTGGTTGACTGTATTATTATGTATCTACTTATTAGGTGTGATCTTGCAGAGGTGGCTAAATGCCACCAAATGCCCACATGCCCCTTCTTTCTTAGCAATAGAACCTAGATTTTATTGGGGTTAGGGTCTAAGAAAAAAGGCTCCTTTCCCAACTCCTTTGGAAGCAGGTGCTGCTTTGTTCCAGCTAATGAGAAGGCAGTTAAAGATTGTTAACCTAGTTAGGAGATGAGCCTATGTTTTCTCTTTGTCTTTTCCTTCTTCCTGATAGTTGGAATGTAAACATAAAGGCTGGCACTCTGGCAGCTATTTTGGGCCATCAGGTAAATCTGAACATGAAAGTGGGGAGCTAAGGATGACAGCAGAAGGATAGGAGGAACGCAGGTCCCCGAAGCTTTTATGAAACTGTTGAGCCAGCCTTAAGCTGCTTCTCTCTGAGCTTAAGTCACAGACTGAATGCTCATGTGTTACGGCCACCAATACCACTGATTCCCTTTCACCCTAACTGAACCCAGTCCTAACACATGCGGTAAATCACTGGATTTGTGTTCTCTCTTACTTCCTTTGTGCTTCTAGGAGCTGACAGACAGGCGAGCCACAGGCTGTGAGGCTGGATGTTGGTGGTCTTAGCGGTTATGCACAGCAGTGACAAGGATGAGTCTGATAATTGTACAAGAGAGCTCAGGAGCACAGACTCAGGAGGCTGGTGAATGGACATGGGGGCAGAAGATGCTGGACAGTAGGACCAAAAAAACAAAATCAAAGGAGGTAGGGGAGGGCCCCTGGCAGCTTCGTCTCTGAGTGGGTTAGGGGCTCCATAGGGACACTCTTCCAGTGGAAGATCCACCCAGTGTAGGAGCAGACCCAAAGCAGGAAGGCTGCTCAGTATTTGCATTCATGTCAAATAGAGGGCCATTCTTTCTTTCCCTTGCCATTTATTCAAAGCAGTCACCTGTACACGAGCTTGCTTAAGCTCATGTCCACCCTGTCAGAGTAAAGTGGGAATCAGAGAGGTCAAGTGCTTGGTTCAAGGTTGCAGAGCTGGTAAGTAAAGACCTTGGCTCCTGCTCTAGACCCAGAGCTCCCTCCTCTCTGTCACAGCGGTCTCATTAATTCATGAGGGCTCTGCTCTGCCGGGACTTTCCACTGGGGAGAGCCAGCAGGAAGTCAGGAGAAATGATTTCATAATGATGATAAAAAGGGCAGGCATATTTCACCCAAACTTAGACCCCCCCCAAAAAGCACAGGCTTTCTAGATCTGCAGAAACGTCTACCTGGAGGCAGAAAAGGCCCTGCTAGCTTGGGGCCCACAAGCATGGGTCGGGGGTTCCTCCTCTTGCTCTTCTTCATGTTCCCGGGCCACCTGCAGACACGAGCTGACATCCCAAGTGACCTGCAGGGAACGGGGCTGAGGTGGCAAGAGAGGGGTATTGGCGCTGGCCTCACACCAGCTGGAGAGGCTGGTGGCAGGTGGGGGCTTGTTCCTCTGCTCCAGAGACGTTCCTTGGGGATAGGGTCTCACCTGGAATAGGAGGAGTCCCGTTGGTGACTCAAGGTTTAGGAAGGTGACCCAGCCCTTGTAGGGTGGTATTTCAGAGCACGGGTGTGAAATTCAGTGTGCAGTTGGGACCCCTCTGAGGGGGGTGAAAGGGGTGGAAGAAGCATCTGGCAATGGATCTGTATGCACTGCTGTAGTCATTCATGCCCTCCGTTCACAGAATAAGCCAGCTATGCTGCGTGGTGTAGGGGGTCAGGAAAGAGAATTCTGGCCCGTCACCTATGCACCAGGCAGGTGTCACCTTCTGGGGCTTCAGCCTGTGCGTCTGGAAATAGGGAGAGTCATACGGGCCTTCTCAGGGATGTGGTAGGTGAGGTCCTGGCACGGAGCCCCGGTGCGGTCCCTGGCAGGTGCCACACCAGCTAAGCGCTCTTGGTCAGCCTTGCAAGCAACACCATCCTCGCCTATAAGCCCGGGGCCTGCCTGCCTTGCATGGAGGGGGCTCTCGGTGAAAGTCTGACTCATGCCTGCTTGGAGGAACTGGTCCTCTCCTCCAGCCCGGCTTTTCTTCCCACTCTCAGAACTAGGAGAGCAAGCCAGTCCCTTAAGGAACTAAGGGCTGCAAGCTGGGCTTCCCAATGACTCCCTAATTCCATTGCTCAAAAACTTCTGGGAGAAAGTCTGTGGTGTGTGCTGTGAGCCTCCGAGGCCCTGATCTTGGCCCTGGGAGCTGATGCGCAGGCAGCTGGCCTTCCTGGGCATCCATGGACTCTTCTGGCCCACGGGAGGGTCTATGCTGGAGATGCGATGGGCGTGCCGGATCTCAGGACAGGGGCAGCCTCAGGCTCCTCCCCGTCGTCAGTGGCAGAGGAGGTGACTGCTGGGGCACTGTCCCATAGCTGCTTCCCCGTCCAGAGGGTGCAGCCAGTCCCGTCCAACCGTGCTCGGGGCACTGGCGGGAATGCTCCCCCAGAGCAGTGTGATCTGTGTGGGGCATCTGTGCACACCAGACTCCCGGGGAGGTGCCCGACACCCCCTCCCAGAGCCATCTCTCAGACTGCCAGAGGGGTGCATTTGAAGGTCTCAGCAGCAGCGTGGTCCCAGCCTGATGCTAGCTCCCCTCCTGGCTTCGCCTGGTCCAGGGCAAGCGAGAGCTCCGTTCCACGAGAACCTTGAGCTTTCCGCAAAACCGACGGGACAGCTGCCCTCCTTCCAAATAAAAGCAGATTCTTTGGACACCTCGTCACCTGAGCTTTTGGCCACAGGGACACTGGGCCTCAGCTTGACTTCCTGGAAACCCTGCTATCCCCTCAGCATCCTGAGAAGGAAGCAGAGCGAGGGAAGGCTCGTCCCATGCTCTTTCTCCCCTTTCTCTCTTTCTTTCTCCCTTTCTTTTCGTGTGGAGCAGCCCACGGTGCAAGACCACCATCAGGGTTGGTCCAGGGAGCTCCGGCACGGACACCCCTTAAAGGGTTGCCAAGCGAAAAACAGAACTGTTTGAAGAATAGTTAGAAGGGGGGGGGGCGTCTGGGTGGCTCAGTCGATTAAGCCTTTGGCTCAGATCATGATTCCAGGGTCCTGGGATCGAGCCCCACATTGGGCTCCCTGCTCAGAGGGGAGTCGGATTCTCCCTCTGCTGCTCCTGCCTGCTCTCTCTCTCACTCTCTCTCTCTCAAATAAATTAATAAAATCTTTTAAAAAATAGTGAGAGGGGACAGAAAATTTCTTTGAGTGGAGCCTGAGAACAGGGGCTGGTGGGGCCGGATCCCAGCTACTCACCACCTGGAATGATATAATAACGGCAGTGCCCACAGCTTGGCTTGTTGAGAAGATTAGAAGTATAATTGATGTAAAATGTTGAGGACAGGGTTGCAGCATAGCATATCAATGCCTGCTGGTTATGGACGTCACCTCCTCGTCCTCCCCGTCGTCCTCGTCTTCATTGTAAGGGTCATCATAGCCATCCTCCTTGTCCTCATACTCTTTGGGGTGCAGCTTGAGGTAAGCGGGTCCTTGGATTCTGAAGGCCAAGGCCAAGCCTTGACTTGCTGGGGGCATATAGACTCAGACCCTTGCCTATTGTCCCAGAAAGTTCTGGAACTCCTGGACTGAGATTCTGGCACCAGGGTCTGCTGGCCACAGGCTGTTGTCCCCATGGACTAGTTTCCTCCCTGAGGTCTCCTGCTTTTCATTCTTCCTTTGGGGAACATGGTTCTTTCCTGCCTCCACTTCTATGCCTTTCTTCTGGGGGGTCCTCTCCTTTGCCACCAGCTTCCCCTTGTCCAGCCTACACATCATCTTCATGTCATGCTGCATGGGTTGCACCTGGGAGCAAGGATCATCACACACAAGCAGGTGACACTGAGTGTCCAGGTGGCTCCCTCCCAGGTACCAAGGCTGACCTGGGCTGGGCATGGGCTGTATACTCCTTACCTTCCCCAAGAATCTTGTGCCTGACGTCCACACCCCAGCAAGCAGACAAATGGGGCCACGAAGATGAGCGATTAGCCTCCATGCCACTGCATTCAAGGTAATATTCGGAACCAGGTATGACATCAGTTCATTTCCAGGGGGTAGCGAATGTCACGAAGAAGATGAGTTTTCTGTCAAGGCCCTTGTCAGAAGCAAACAGGAGAAAGGTTTTAACTTTTCCAGGGATGTGCGGGTCCTAGACGTTGTTTTTCTTAGCTGTGGGCTAGAAATTGCTTCTTTTTGAGGCCGCCACCTCAAAACCCATCCCTGGGGACTCTGAGGCCTACCTGGGGACTAAAGGGTTGTTGTTTTTCTTTTATATAAAGTCTGAGATTTCAGGGCCTATTTGTGTCTATTATGCAGAAAGACATCTCTGCCACCCGCAAAAGCCTGGGATTGTGAGCTTAGAAATGGAAATTTCCCCTTCTCATCCTGCAGCCACCAGCCACCGTGATCCCTGAGGGGGGTGTCGGAGCACGAGGCCCACGACAGAAAGTCTTGCAAAGCACAAAAAAGCATGTTCTCTGCGTCTGGATTACGTAGCAAAACCAGAAATGCTGCCGGCATGGTTCTGAGTGTGTGCGGCTGTGACGGGACATGCACGCAGAGGGAAGGGAAAAGAAGTTCGGTCCTCTGTCCCTCCCCCGACCCCCTCCCCAGTGTGTCCCCCAGAAGGACTGCTCCAGGGACCAGCTGGGGAGGGGGACTTCCTGGTGTTCATGTAGACCCCAACCTTTGTCCTGTTCCGGACATGTCCCTTGCTCCGTCTGACCAAGCTTTCAAGTGATTTATGCTCAAGGGTTGAGTGTGTGTGTGTGTGTGTGTGTGTGTGTGTGTGTGTGCGTGTGCAACCAAAGTAAAAAACCGAAACACAAAACAACAAACCGCTGGTGAGTCTGTTGTCCAAAATGTGGTTCGAATTCTGCATTTGGTGACTGCCCGTTGTCAGCTTCTTTCTCAACGGGGACCCTGTTCTCATGAGTCTGGGTCAGATTTCTCTAGCAATTTGGTGGTGCCGTTAATGCATTAATTGAGATAAACACCCTGTTGTGCTGACACGTTTGGGAGGCTTATTAAGGCCTAGAAAGAGCATGTGTGGCGACGAGAGTCTCCCCAAAGTGAGCTGTGCACCTCTTCCTTATGGAGAGGACCACGGAAACTTGATTAAATTATCCAAAACCCTCATCAAAGAACCAGAAGCTTTCAGTCAGAAGCAGGGTGCTGGGCCGGCAGGTGCTTAAAAGCAACGTGGAACAGGAGGATATCCACTGATTCAAAGTGGTAGAGACTTCGGCAGCTTTTAATGACTGGAACGGACCGGAACCCCCATTGCTCAGCTGGACAAAGTGACCAATTAACTCTGGAGAGCCTGGTGGTGGGGCCACCGTGCTCAGCTGCTGCTACTGTCATCTCAGGACTCAGCCCCGAGTTAACGTGTCCAAATATTGTAATATAGATATACATTTGAGATTAGTTGTGGGATAAAACAATATTTGATGCTTTTGGAGGCTGGGAAAATATTAACAGCAGGAGCTCTGTGATTTAAAAATTTCATTATAGAGGTTTCAGCTTTCTCTTCTCTTCCCCTAATCTTCTCTCCTTCCGCTGTGAAAGGCTGCACAAAATAATAATTAGGCGGAATGTACCAGTAGCTACGAGGGAGCTCGGGGGGCCCTGGGACCAGCACACTCGGCCGGTCGGGAGAGGCGGCTGCCTGGGTGGAAGGATGGGCCAGCGGGAAAGCAGACACGGCTTCATCGGGGTTTCCTACAAGCAGGGCCGGAGCATCGCTGGGTTCAGTGAGCGAAGCGGCTTCTCTTGTCCCTGGTGAAGACCTCCCTCGGCAGGGGGGCGTCCGGGTGGGAAGGGCCGCGCCTCACCTGGCACAGCCGGCCTGGGCAGGGAGGCCGGGGAGCCGGGCAGCAGAGGGCTCGGCCCCTCAGGACGGCAGGGCCCATCGCCCCCTCCTGTGCTCATGAAGTCACCACCGGTGAGCTCTGGACTCAGGCGTCAGGGTCTCTAGATGCAAAAAGTGAACCCAGGGGTGGCAAGGCTTATCCCATCATCTCATCTGCCCCTCCCCTTCCGTTAGAGGGCCACTGACGTCCACAATGTTGTCTCTAGCTCAGGGGCGCGTGGGTGGCTTGGACGGTTAGGCGACCCACTCTTGATTTCAGCTCACGTCATGATGTCAGGGGTAAGAACGTGAGCGCGCTCAGCACGGAGTCTGCTCGGGGCTCGCTCTCTCTCTCCCTCTGCCTTGACCCCCTGTCACGCACACACTCTCTTTCAAAAAATAAATAGAGAAAACCTTTTAAAATTTTTTCTAGTTCATTCCCTGAGGCCATGACTGAAGGCCTCAGCCACAGTCCCAGGGAATCAAGGGGCCCTTTTGGACTGTTCAGGGGGGAGTGGAAGGGAGGTGATTTTTACCACAGACTGGACGTGCCCCCTGTTCTTTGTGGGCTCTGCCCCTCTTCTGTTCCCTCTCCCTTTCCCTCCTCTGCTCCTTCTTCCTCCCATCTCCCCTTTCTTCCTCCTCATCAGAACCCGCCTGCCCTGACTCACCATTACCTAACTGGTAGCCGTCAGAGCGGCTTTCAAAAGGGCTCTTCTGTGTTAACAAATTCACGTGGCCAGGGAGGGGGAAGGGTGGCGAAAGGTGGGGGCTGGTGGGTGCAGCAATCTGGGGACACCGCGGTGGCTTCTGTGCCAGAGAGGGCTCTGCATGGGCCCTCTGCGTGGCCCTGTGTGGCTCTGCCTGGTCTGTGCTCTAAGTCTCATTCACATGGGGGGTGTCCCCGTCCTTCTGCAGGCCTCTTCCTCCTGGAATGTGGGGGACACAGGATTGGCGTCATGTGCCGTCGGGGCTGATGGGAATTCTCTCTCTGAACAACGTGGCTTGCTCATGACACATGCACACAGCGCTACTCCTTCTCAGGAACTTTCCTGAGCCTGTAAGCACCTGCGGACGGGCACTTTCTTCTCCATGTATGTGCCCAGTGCCGAGAACAGAGCTGTTCCCACAGCCGGCAAATAAAGACCGAATGCTGGGGGACAGACGCACTGACAGAGAGTCTTCGAATTGTCTTCTTAAGGTCATTCATGCGGAAGACAGCCATGTACAGACAGTACGGAAAAGGCCACGTCAAGACTTCGAATGAAAGTTACCCAGATGTTTATTCTCATCAGATTGGAAACACTACCTGCAGGGTTGCTAAACCACGTCTCAACGGGCACTGCGAGTGGTTACGAAGGCGATACTAGCAATAATGAACGTTTCCCTGTAACGTTCACATCCACGGCCCTCACCACCACCCTGCAAGGGCGTTCATGCTATCAGACCTATTTTGCAGGTGAGGACTGTTGTGTTCAAGACATCGAGTGGCTTGCTCAAGGCTGAAGAGCCAGGACGTGGCGGGGCTGGTCCTCCCAACAACCTGCATTTGCTTGAGCTCCAGCTCTTAGGAGACACTGTACTTGGCGCCCAGACGGATCTGAAAATAAAGATGGCACTCATCTCCTTGTAGCCTTCTGCCTCCTTCTCAGTCCCCAGGAAGGGACAAGTGCCCTGCTGACCAGGGCTTGTCACCTGCACAAGGGATGGATTTCTTCATGGACCCCCTGATCCCTGGGGCACCCCCCTAGGGCCTGGCAGGTCCTGGTCCGACTGCTGTGCCCGACATCCCAGAGGCTCCCTGCAGGGGTTGTGGCTGCCTGTTGCCTCTTCATTGGGACAGTCCTTTTGCTCTTCCGTGAGGAGGCCTCCCTGGGGCTGGCAGGAGCCCAGGTCTGGGTCCAGCTGTGGCTTCTGGGCATCAGCCTGAGCCAGGAACGTCCAGGGCTCCTAGGTCCTGGCTGCTTTGAGAGCCGCTGGTCCTCCCCGGCCATCCAGTGGAACCTCTCCCCAGACATTTCTCACACAGACCTGCCTCTGGCTTTGATCCGAAAGAGGACATGTCACCCCCACCCCCAGTCCCTGCTGGCAGAACGGGCAGCGCCGGCTCACCTGTGCTGGAAATCTCCTTCTATCTGCACCAGGAACTCTAATTCATGAGAAATCTCTTTGTTCTTCACAGTATTTATTCTTTAGTCATCCTCGTGGATGGTTGGAGCTTTCAGCCCTAATTTACCTTTTTTCCCAACTTCTTTGGAAAGAACAAGTGAGCTAGAGAAATGCCTTCTTGTCTAGTGAGCTAACAAAGCCATCATGTTTAGTTGGCCATTTTTGTTCCGTGTGTTCTTGTGTTAAACTCGAGGCTTCTCAAGGTGAGGGGCCAAGTCCGCTCACACCCGTCGTCTTTGTCCCAAGCGCTCCTGTGGCTGAACTTGGTGTCCAGAGCTGGGCGGCTTGGCTGTCTAGAGAGGCCAGTGCAGGCAGGCAGGGGGCTGCCCACGGGCTCTGTCGGTGCCGAGGCTGTTCCTGCACTAGGCCAGGGCTCCAGGGCCGGAGTCAGGGGTTTGGACAGTTCTTGTTACCGTTGAGGTTCACAGGTGAGAGTGTGGCCGGGCCCCAGCATAGCTGTTGGGAGCATAGTCTTGGGGACCAGAGCAGCTGGAGTTAAAGTCCCCACTCGGCCTGGTATGGCTCCCTGGCCTCGGGGAGCACAAGCAGCCTCTGAGCTCTGCATCCTCATCCATAAAGCCGAGGTGACTCAGTGGACAGCAGGAGGCGACCGTGAAGACGCATGGGCAATGCTCAGAGTTGCCACAGTCGGGGTGAGTCACTGCCTTGCAGAGAGCAGGGCGTGAAGGAAAAAGGCTGCAGGAAGCCAGTGGGCTTTCCGGTAGGGCAGAGGTCAGGAGCGGGCATGGACCAGGGGAGCCTTGCCCTCTGCGGGCGTGTTGATGTTTTACTTCTGTTCCTTCTACAGTGACACGTGAACATGATGGAGAATGGGCCCTAGCTGAGAATGGGGAACTCATTACCTGCCTCAGGGATAAACCCATTTCCAGGCTGGGCCCTGGGGCTGCAGCATCCACGGGCTCAGACCAGCTGGGGCCCCACAGGGACCTGGGTCTCTGCTGTCCCCTTGGGTTTGGGCTGGAGGACCCCAACCAACGGGGAGGGATGGCCCAGGCAGGGGGGCTGGAACTCCCTGTGGGTCTGACAACTGGCTCCGGAACATTCCGGCCTGGTGAGGCGCTGCTGGGTGACCTCTGTGCGGTCATATGTGATTATACTCTTGCTTTCGGTCACCGTAATGCTATATCTCTTCTATGAACAAGGCCACGAAACAATTATGGTGGTGTCAACCCTGCTCGTTTGGCACAGAGAGGAGGACAGATACATTTCTCTGTGTGAGTTTTGTGGCTTAAATACCTCCATCTTCATTTCTCTGTCCACCTAACTTGTACAGCAATAGCACTGTGCCCTTAGAGACGCTCCATAAACCACCCTCCTGCTTCCCGTGCCCCTGAACAGCTCCCAGTACGGAACGCTGGGACCTCCGATCTGTGGAGGAGGGGGATATTTTATGACCAGTTTGAAAATGTTGCTGCTGCTATACATTATATCGGTGAGACTGCCGCCATATTGGCTATTGATACACTGTGCACGGTGGACACATTCCTCTGAGGTGCATTGTACACGGCAGGCGGACAGGCGCCATGCCCGTGGACCACCGAGGGGGGTGGAGAGAGGGATGAGCCAGGGCTGAGGACAGCGTTGGGCTTGGAGGCTGAAGAAGGCAGGAATGGGGTGGGAAAGGGACCTCTGGTTGGATCTGAGTGCCATCTTTGCAAAGGCTGATATTCCTGGGCACCTGGCATAGAGAAGGGGCCTTCGTCCTCTGGCTGGGGTGTCCTGTGCACCCAGACACTAGGCCAGTTTCGCCCCCACAGGGCCTGGGCCAGGGTGGCTCTTGGACCCCGAGACTGTTTCCAGTCGACTTCCGAGTTGTTCAATGGGTCTTCCAGTTAACTTTCAATGTGCTTTACATTTTACTCCTCCTGAACTTCTGACATCCTAATCAACTTATCCTTGAGTGAGAAGCAACAACTTGTAGGAAGCAGGGAACTGCCTTCCTAAGAAACCTAGAAGAAAATGAATATTTCCAAGGGCATATGACTGGCCAGTGGCCAAGCAGGACCTCAATCCAGGAGAGCAGCTTTCAGATCAGGTGAATCCCCCACACCCAGCCTGGGGCTGGTTGTTCACATAATTCACCCAACTCTCAGGAAAGCACCCTTCCAGGCTACAGAGAGGTTTGGTTGTGCCTCCCTCCCTCTCTCCCTCACTCCCTCCAAGGCAACCTCAGGTGCAATAGCGATGAGCTGAGGAGCATTTTGAAAGTGGTAAAGACTTCACCCACATAAAGTGCTGTTTCTGGAAAATTCTTAAAGCAGGTACATTTGTCCAGATCAGTTCTTCTGAGCAAAACCAAACTCAGTAAACCATGCCAAAATTAAACTACTAAACAGACACATGGACCGCTTGACTTCTTGAAATAGGTTGGTGGCAAGAGTTTGTGAGTAATCTGACTCACTGTTTATAAGGCCTTCAGAGCACCCCATTGGGCCATCTCTGATAAGTCAGTTTATGCACCCCATTGGTTAAAGTCGCGGGCACATAAGAGATAATTTGCTATCTATTGGTACATGCCGATGCGATTTACTTTCCCAATCACTGACCACCAGTTTTAGCTTAGAAGGGGTCCTTTTACTCTACCGGGGAGGATGCTGAGCTCCCAGAGGCCTAGACCACGCAGCGGATGGCCCAGAGTGTCCCCAAAGGGAACACCCCTTGCTCAGCCTCCTGCGCTGGGGATCCTCTTGGCACCAGGAGAGGGAACAGCTTTGTGTTGCCAGTACTGTCGGCTGTAGCGAGAGTTCCCCTCCCTGCCCGGCTCACCTGTTTGGACGCCCTGCTTCTGCCTTCTATTTGGTCCATGCGGGCTGAGCTGTCCAGGCTTGGCAGAGGTCTCCCCAAAGCTGCGTCCTTGCCTGGACCACCAGCTCCCTATTTCCTCTTGGAGTCGAGCTGGCTGGTCCCTGGGATGCTTTTCCAATGACCCTCCTTTATGAAGCCTTTCTGGATTCCTGAGCCTCAGCCCTCTGTTCCTGCTGCCATGTGCCTCTTGGGGACCCCTGAGCGCCTGATCAGCTATGTGACCATCTCCATTCTTGGAAAGGGGTTTCTGAAAGAACAAGACCACACGCGTCTTGTCCCCTATTGCAACGCCTTGGCCTGACCTCCAGGAGTATGATGGTAATTGCAACACTGTATTATGTTATTAGCATACTCCAATTGACATCTATCAAGCATAGCCAGACACTGCAAAGAATTTACCTGCCGGACCTCACGGACTCCCATCCCCACTATTGCTTCAGGGTGGCGTGGCCTTCATAGAGAGCTCAGGGACTGCACCAAGGATGCACGGCTAGGAAAGGAAGGAGCTGCAATTTGAACCAAGGCAGCCTGACTCTTGGCCGTGCTGGGTCCTAAATCAATGAGAGGACCCAGTAGGTGTTGAGGACCCGTGAGCCCGGGAAGGAGTGGACGGAAGCACGCCACCAGGCAGTCCTGGGCCAGCCAGGAGCACAGCAACAGGCGGAATGCCCCAGTAGCCCAACCAGCAAGACTGCCCTGGCTGGGTGGGGGTGGGGGGCTGCTTCCTGAGGACAAGAGTGGGCAGCTAGCCATGTGTCCTTTTGTTTATGAACTAGAGACTAATGTCACTTGCAGGCACTAGTGGTCCAGAGAAGACTCAGGGTCCAGCACACCTTTCTGTCTCTGAGAGCCCTGACCTACCCCAGCCCTGGGCACCGGGACGCCGGGGATAGCTCAGAGCCCCCGGAGACCCCGGCATCCCTGCTCCCCACCCCCCCACCCCCGGCGGGGACCGCCTACGCTTGCCCCGAGCCAGGCCACGGTGTGCCATTCCAAATGGGCTGGCTAATAGGCCCACATCCATTATCATTAGTGCCTCTCCGCACGCAGGTACATGGGGGCTGCCAGGCGCTGGCTGCGGCTCGCTGAGCCGGGGGCCACGCTCCGCTGCAAATGACGACGAGCAGCACCTGCTCCAGGGCTCGCCGGCCACCACAGTCATCCTTCACATCTCATGCAACACTTGCTCTGTCGGAGCGCGGGGCTGGCGCGGGCGGGAGCAGCCTTCTGCCAGCGCCGCCCGAGCCCCTTCCCTCCCTGTGGTCCTCCGCTCAGGTTCAGCTTTGAATGGCTTTTCAAAGAAGGCTTTTAAAAATGCATCCGTTGCATATTAGCCATTCAGTCATGATGTTAAGGGTTGAAAAATGAAGATTAAATAAAATTACTTCACCTCAGAAACGAACTTTTTTGACCATTACGATGGAGTCGTGAAATAGTCGTTGTCCCTCCCCCGTCACGCCGTGTGGAGCCGCATTTTCCCAGGATTTCTTGGGAAGGGGAAGTAAAGGGCCGGTATGGGGCTGTGGGCAGCCAGGGATTGCTCTTCTTTCTGGACACGCCAGGTATCCCTGGAGCTCAAGGGAGGCTCACAGTTTCTAGACAAAGGCCAATGTCCCGAGACAGAGCCTGGACCTGCCAAGCCATGGCCCCGGCTCCCGGGAGAGGGGAGGCCTTGGGGCCAGGGACCCAGTGACTTCACAAACCATAAATACCATTGCTGGGGGGCCCTTCGGGCTTCCTCAGCCTGTGTCTGCCCGTCTGTATGGTCACCTCAAAACCGCACACATGGGGGCACATCTATCTTTTTCCTTCTACTTGAAGATTTTTTGTGCCTTGGCCAATGTGTGAGCCAGAAAATGCCCAGCTCGGGAGAAGTTTATTTATTATTGCCTATTTGGACTTCTGCTTGCAGCCCTGGCCCACCGTGGCGCTGGCTGGGATCTGGGGGGCTGGGATCCTTTCTGACAGCTCTGGAAACAGGCCCTTGGTTTCTCCAAAATGCCAATGGAGGAAAGAGGTCCAGCTCCCCTCTGGGAGGGAGAGACTTTTGGGACCCAGAAAGAAGGAATATTCTGGTCGTTCAAGGGGGAACCAAGCTCCCTCTTGGAGAAACTGCTGTTACCGGCAGGTGCCTCAGGGGAGAGCTGCTCCCCATTTTCACAGGCAGGCCCTGCAGCGAGCACGTTTCCTGCCTTGGATTCAGTCCCGCAGGACTGTAGTCCGTCCAGAGCCTTAGTCTTCCTCCTTGGGCACCTCTGTACCGGTCCCCAAGCACTCTGCGCCCTGCACAGGTCAGGCCTGAGCTTTGCAGCCACACTCGGGGGCTTGCTGCTGATACGTGCACAGCGGACCCAGGGTCTTCCTGGTCAGGCGGAGGAGTGAGCTTGGGTTTGGGAGTAGAGCTTGGGTTTGGGAGTTGGCAGACCTCCGCCGACTCACATCTTTGACTTGTTTTCCTGGCTGTGAATCCGTGGGTGAGTCACTTCACTTCGTGGGGCTTCAGTTCCCGCATCTATAGATAGAGACACCATTACCTCCCTCAAAAGGGTCTTATGAAGGTTTAACAAGATCACCTAAGCTAAAGGACGTAATAGATGTTCAGTAAATAGGCACTCCTCTCCCCTTCCTGTAAAAGGAAGCTGTCTCTGTTTATTAGGCCTGTTCTTAGGAAAGATCTGGTATCAGTCATTTACACTTTAGCATGAATTTAAAAGGAATCATTATGTCCTCAATGGGAATTTGAAGTTTCTGAGTGTTTTAGCTGAGAAATAGAGGATTGTTCTGTCTGTGACCTTGAAGTATTAACCTTCTGGGGTGGAGGGGAGTAGGTTACTGGGCAGCGGGCTTTCTGGAGGTCACACGCTCACTCTCAGGCTGAGGTTTGGATGAATGTTGAGCATGCCCAAAGCTTAAAGGGAAACTTGATGTCTGGGCATGGTGACAGGGAACTTGTAGGAAGAGGCTCTCAGCGTGAGTAACCTTTAAGGGAGCAGTTTCCAGAGTCCGCCCTGATTGTCCAGTGGCTCCAGGCTTCCTCCTGAGCTCTGCATGCACAGTTTCCAGGTGACTGCCTCCTGTCTGTCCCCAGTGTTGTCTTTTCCAACTAGCTCCATAATTTATTTCTCATTTCCTGTTCTGACATGGAAAACATCAGAACCACTTGAAGAGTAAAACTGTGACCTTTGGAAACTCAGCAGGTAACTAGTGGGATGAGAGCCATCGTCCTGACTGCTGCGTCCTGCGAGCGTGCGCGCCCCCGAGGGGAGTGTGTGCACACATGTGCATGTGTGTGACAGAGAGATGTGCAGACTCAAAGGCTCTTTTCCAACCGATGACTACAGCCTCTCTAACTTTCCAGGAGCCTTGTCAAGTATGTAAAGAAAGAGCAACCTCCTCTCACTGCTCTTCGGGCTTAGCTGGCAGGCTCTGTGAGCAAGGCATGTCCGTTCTCTCCGTCCCGGTCGCAGAGCATTCAGCTCACGGACGCACCATATGGGGAACTGGGTGATGGCTTGGGGAAGGGGTGATGGCAGGAAGCAGCGAGGACGCATAGGACAGTCTTGGCCTAAGGTGAAGCAGGCAACATCAGTAGATTCTCCAGGAGATGTATTCTTGCCTTGAGCACTGAGCTCCGTGTGGAGACGAGGAAGGTAAAAGGCAAACAGAACTTTGATCCCATCATAAACTGCTGGCTGTTTAGATGTTAGGACATGGGACTTGTCCTTAGAAGTCTCGACTGGGCAAGTATGAGTCTAACTGGTCTCAATGTGTTGGAATGAAGGCAATATACAAAACGCTTTCTGGCTGTGGCTCAGGAGCATATCTTCACGTATACCATGCCTCCTGCAACGCAAACTTAGGAGGCGTTCCTCACACTGAGCGCAGCACCTGATCTCCAGGAGGCAGGCGGGAAGAGGCAGCCCGTGAGTGAATAGAACCTTCTGGATTTTTGCTTATGATGACCAAACTTAAGCATATCTGATGTGGGTGATGGGGTGATGTTCCCCTGTGCTCTATGCAGGACCCACTGGATGCAGAGATTTCACTGGCTTTTCCAGGCTCTGTTGACAGGAATGAGCCACTCCTTTGGTGGCTGGGCCCCCAACAGATGTGTGATGAAACCCCACTCCGGTTTCCTTATGTCGATAATGAAGTCAGTGCATTTTTGCGTAGAGACAGGATCTTATCCTGTAGGATTTGCTCTAACATTAGCTGTTTTCCTGCCTTACCATGTTGGGGGGTGTGTGTGTGTGTGTGCACGCACACGCATGAAGATTCTTAAAGTGGTAATAGGAAAACCCTCGCCCTCTGTAAAGATGATGCAGGGAAACCAAGCCCCCTTCGGCCCCCACCCGGCCTCCCTGCCCCCTTCCTTCCGTGTGTCCAGCCAGTGAGGCCGTTCTCTGCACACTCACACGCATTCTCAAGTCAACGGCATCCAGGTGGGGGAGGAGTCATAACAAATCCCCACTTGTAGTGACGAGCTAGAGCCTCAGAGGCCACGTCAAGACCAGACTCAGGTCTTCCTACCTTTCGTTAAGCTTCCTATAGGATTCCATGGACAACCCCTGGGCTTTCTCTACCCCCAGAGACAATGGACTTGGGGGCTTCTCACGGGCTGTGTCCAAGCTGAACTCACCTGGTGATGAGCCACTGGCCTGCCTGACCTTGTGGGCCAGCCCCACCCCTCCTGCCCAGCCAGGCCTCAGCCCAGGTAGGGGACTCTATGGGACAATTGCAACAGTGACAACAGCCACTTATCTCCGAGTCGCAGAGCAGGCCGGCCCACCGCCTAGGTGCGTCTCTGCCGTCATCATGTAAGGCGGTTCCATATTCACTCCTGTTTCACAGATCAATAAACCAAGGCACGTGAGGAAAGTCCCTGTCCGAGGTGGCACTGCTGCGTGTCACAGAGCTGGGCTTGGAACTCTGGCAATTTGGCTCCCAGGCTTGCTCATCCCATCCGGCTGGGCTGTCCCAGGAGGAGGGAGTCCTGGTCTCAGACATTGTATTCATTTCTTTCAGACGCATTTGCATTTAATGTGGGGTCTCTTCCCTCCTTTAAAAATATAGTTTCAAAGCCATGGTTTGGGAACAGTGATGAGGCCTCTGCTGTTGGAAGCCATGATCCTTCAGCTGAGCAGGTCTCCTGGTCACAGTCCAAACCTTCCCTCTCCAAAGGAAGGTCATGGGGCAGGTGCCCTCAGCTGGGACACCAGGGCACCATTGTCCCATGGTCCCCACCCCCTCATGGCAGCCGAGAGCTCGGGGACCCTCTGGAACCCTGCCTCCCTGTCCAAAAGCCCAAAATCCCCACTCTCCAAAATGGTGTCTTACCAGGTAGGAATCAAAGATTGAAGGAGGCCAGAGAGGAGTGAGAAACAAGAGTGCTGAGGCCACCGGCCGAAGAGCCCATGGAAAGGACTGGACTTTCTGGGAATTCAAAAGGAAAAAAGGGAAAAGCAGGAATGACGAGTGCCAACTGCAGCTTGTCCTGACCTGTTTGTAAAGAAGGAGGGGAGGGCGAGGCGGCTCTCAGAGCAGGAGACGAGGCCTCTTGCACCAGCCCTGGGCTTCCCGGGGCTTCCCGAGAGCCGCTCCCTCCATCGAGGAGGAGCCCCTGAGCAGCCGGGTTTGTGCTCCCTCATCCTGCACGTTGCACCCCCCCCTCCCGGGGAGCCCAGGCGGTGGCCAGCGTGTCTGCGGCTGCGTGTGTGGGGATTAATGTCCCTGGTGTGGCGGGTCAGCGCGGTGAGCAAAGGCCAGTATTAATCGACAAATTAAAGCCACAAACACCTGGGCAGGTGAGAGGAAGTCTGCGAGCTTGATCAAAAACATATTTCTGTTTCGGCTCTAAATAATGGGCTACGGGAGGCACATCTGTAAATTATACAGGAAGCCTTCCTCCACAACTGATTCTCCCTGACAGTTTTACTGGAGTATATGAAAATGAGTATTAAAGATGTGATCTGTAGGCTTCCTTCCAGGAATTCCAATCTGGTTTCAATAAAATGGGAACACTGATTGGAAGTGAAGCTGCCTTCCGGTTTTGCCTTCGGCTATTACGTGCTCATTCGTGAAATGACTGAATTCCACAACTACTTTTAATACTCACCTTTTGAGTTCATCTCCAGCACTGGACACATTGGAATGATTAAAATAGCACCAGCTCCCCATGCTGGGTGCTCTCTAATTTAAAACAGCCCAGGTGCTGAAGACAAATGAGTCCTCCTGGTAAGTCCATTCTTTCTTTCAGGAAGTTGCTTTGCAGGAACATCGAGAACAGAATATTAATAGTAAAAAAAAATTAAATAAAATAATGCTCCTTGAGAAGATGCCTGGGGGAAAAGATTAAAGTTTGGTGCAAGGCAGAACTTGTACTTTGTGCGGGAGTGTTCTGTGGCATTGGTTTCTGGGCTTCTCTGCTTGGATCCTGTGCTTGCAACTGTAGTAACAGTGGGGCGCTGGGCTTCCCTTCTTCCTCCCCAGGGATGCCCTCCATAGGGTCAGCCCTGTGTGCTCTGAGCTGGCCTGGGGTTGATCTTCCCCTGCAGGGGGTGGAATCACGCTGGGTCAGCTGCAGCTCTTCACCTCTCCCCAGCTCCCCAGCCTCCAGGCCACATTTTTAAGAGGATGCCCCAGGATTAAGGAGCTCAGAGTGCCACCAAGAAGAAGGAAGTTAATTGGATGATTTTCCAACACAGCTCCCTACAAAGCCCTCTCACATCCCCTGCTCTTACCACTGGGCTAATGGGCCACAGGGGCTTTTTCTACCTGACTTCTCTAAGGTTTACTAGGCGAGGTGGATTCTTTCTTTTGCTTCTACTTGTATATCACAGTTTCTCCAACCTTCGATGACAGGGAGAAAAAAAGTTGGCAGGTCTCAACCGGCGTCCCCCAACGTTCACTCATCCAAAGCTATTATGGGATTTTCAATGGGAGAAAATGGACCTAAACCCTTGGGAGATTGGGCACTGCTGGGAGCCATGAATTCATTTTGACATGTTTTTGTGGGATTGCAAATGTTGCCTTTTTTATATGCAAAATTCATATTTAATGTCCTCTGATCTTCTTCAAAATCATGAAAATAGTTTTCATGCATCTAATTTGGGACGAAATTTTGTTGTATTTGTTGCTTTTCATCTGAGGATAACTCAGTGGCCTGTGTTTGCGTTTTAAAGGTCTAAGGATGTGGAACACACAAATACCCGTACCTGTGGGGTGTGTCTGAGGTAAGTCCCGTTGCTTGACAGGATGGAGAAGGTATGCTCAGGTGTTGGAATTAAAGGTATTTTCCTGGTCATCGGCAGTAATCTCTGGAGCCAACCAAAACACAATGTGAGGTGGACCATAGTGTTGGTAGTTACCTTGGTAGGTAGGCAGGTAGGGAACAAGGTAGGTAGGTAGCAAGGTAGGACCTTGTTGTAGGTAGTTACCTGTGATGGTGACCACCCAGTCGGTTGGACACCCCGAGTCCTGCGTCAAAATCTGAGACTGCGGTCGCCATTCCCAACATGGCTTATGGTGGCGTTTATTCAGTGCTGCAGCCACTAGCCACGTGTGGCTCTTCAAACTTAAATTAATAAAAATGAGACAGAATTTAAAATCCTTTTCTAATGCTAAGCGAAATAAGTCAAGCAGAGAAAAACAATTATCATATGGTTTCACTCATTTATGGAACATAAGAAGTAGGAAGATCTGTAGCAGAAGAAAGGGAAGAAGAAAGGGGGGGCGGTAAACAGAAGGGGGAATGAACCATGACGGACTATGGACTCTGGGAAACAAACGGAGGGCTTCAGAGGGGAGGGGGGTGGGGGAATGGGATAGGCCGGTGATGGGTATTAAGGAGGGCACGTATTGCATGGTGCACTGGGTGTTATACGCAAGTAATGAATCATGGAACTTTACATCAAAAACTAGGGATGTACTGTATGGTGACTAACATAACATAATAAAAAATTATTATTAAAAGAATAAAAAATAATAAAACAAAAGTTTCGGGGCAAAAATAAATTTAAAAAATTAAAAAAACAATAAAATAAAATCCTTTTCCTCCATCACACTTCCCACATTCCAAGTGTTCAGTTGACCACCGGACCAGAGAGCTCACAGTAGAGCATTTCTATCATGGCAGAAGCTCCTGTTAGGGTTCGAGCTTTATCATGATCCTAAGAAAATCATGAAGAAGATGGACTCTCATCTCAGGCCACATTTCTTTGAAACCCTGCCATGTGAGAGTGAATCTGTGAGCTGTTGACAAACTTCGATGAAAGTAGAAATTTCCCATGTGGGACCAAAGACTAACTCTGACCCAGAATATTTTGAAGATGAGCTTGGTTAACGATGGTTCTGCCAAAATATTTGTGACGGATAGGAACGGAATGGAATTCTGAGCAGTTACAGTATCCCAAGTACTCAAGTCACTGACGTTAATGACACAGGAGAAATGTTTCTCATTTTCTGCAACATTATCTTTATTTAGTAACTTTTAGATGTCTTGCATCCAGGGAAGCATCCCTCTGCAGGTTCCGAGCACCCTCACGCTGAAGCTGGGTGATGGGTCCCCCCGAGCTCACTGCTGACAGCATCCCATCCTTGTGCTCAGCCAGGAGAATGCTTTATTTCCAGTGGTCAACACTTTCAAGACATGGGGTCTGTGCTGAGAGGTTACTTTGTATTCACTGCAATCAGCATGACGCGGCAATGCCCAGATCCCTGCATATCTTTCAGAGGCCGACGAACTTGATGGAGGGTCTATTACAAGCCAGGTTCAGTGTCTAAATTTTCCTTGCCATGATGGCTTTCCCAGTGGCTTATGCCTCTAGACACTGCTCTCCTCTAGTCACCTGCCTCAAGCAGGTTACCCTGAGGTCAGGCCAGACATCTTCCTACTGACAGCGCATGCCCAACCCAGCTGAGCTAAGTGACAACCAAGCAATGGTGGTGTGCGTGCCACTGGGTGGGATGTGCCCTGTGCGTGGTCCATGGTCCTGGCCAGGATAGCAGGTTCTGAGGAGGCCAAGTCCTGAGAGTAGGGTGGAAACAATCAGGGGAGACCCTCGAGAGCAGCTGGATCTTGATGATCTCTGTTTTGCTAGCTAATAGTGAGCACCGCCATATTCCCGGAAGTGTGCTAGGCGCCACCTTGCGTTCACAGCTTCCAGTGACTGCAAGTAGCCTTGGCATTAGTGCTGTCATCTCCATGAAGATGAGGGTATGGAAGCTGGTAGGTGAAATAACTGGTCCTAGGCCACGTCGCACGAAATCTGCAGAGTTCAGAACTGAAGCCAAGTCTTCTTAATGCCAAAGCCAAGTCCCAAGCATGGGTGGCATGTCGTCTCGAAGGATTCGTTTGGTTGTCTAGGGAATCCTGAGGACTGGGCTTTCCTAAGACCTGGGAGAAATGATGGAGACTGTCCGATGGGATTCTACTGTGTGTTCTCAGAAAATGGAGCAAGCAATCCTGGGCTCATCTCGGTGCATGAAGAGGGGCTGCTTCTTTCTGGGATGAAGAGCCAGTCTTTACATCCAAGACTGGCAGCCCTGAGGCCAGCAAAGGCAAACCTGGCTAAAGTCACTCAGAGTCAGAAGTAAAATCCAGGCTCCTTCCATTACCCCCACCTAAGAGTCCATGTGCCGTCCAGCCCCAGGGCCCAGACACCACATTTCTCCTAATCTACAGTGAGCACCTCAGGGCCTGCTGGGGTCTCCCTGGGACCCAGGACCTGCCAGCATGGCCATCCCAGCCCCTTCAGGAGGACTTTGCCCCGGAGAGAGGGAGGTCTGGGTGTCTGCCTCACTCGGGAGGCAGGGACTGCTTGGGTTACACCTGCAAGAGTAAGGGGTCTTCGTGGAGGACGAGGGTGGTGCTTGTCATGTCATCTCTCAGAATCCGGTGAGATTCAGGAGCGCTGAGAACCCTCGGGTCGTCCCATGGCAAGCTCTTCACAGGCTCAGGGCTTTGCCTTGACCGCTGAGAATACCTAGAAATGGAGCTGTTTTCAGTTCAGCCGGGGTGCTCACGTCTTGTGCTTTACCTTCTAGCTTCATTTTGAATTACATGTGAAGAGAAGGAGCACCATGTTCCGCGTATGCCTGTGAGGCTCTTACCCAGTCCTAGCAATGGGCG